>NW_022310878.1:3084-15480 GCF_002776525.5 Piliocolobus tephrosceles
GTCGTCCAATAAAAAACAGAAAGAAGCACTCGAAGAAACTGCTCTCTGACATGTCCTGTCTTTTCACAGAGTTCAAGCTTACTCTACATTTCCCTGTTTAAAAGTCGGTCTTTGAGGGTTCTGCGAAGGGATAATAGGTGGTGACCAGAGGCCTGTGTGAGGCAAGGAAATGTCTTCCATCCAAAATCGGAGAGAAGTTTCCTAGGCAACTCTTTTGTGATGTTTGTATTCATCTCATATTGTTAAATCATTCTTTGGATCGAGCAGATTGAAATCACTATTTCTGTGGAATTTGAGAAAGGACATTTGGAAACGCTTTTTAGAATATCCTAAAAAACAAATAACCTCAGAGAGAAACCAGAAGGAAGCTTTCTGTGAACCTGCTCTGTGTCACGTGAATTCCGCTGACCCAGTTAAGCTTCTCTTTTCATTGAGTTGTATCATAAAACTGTTTTTTTTTTAGTCTGTGAAGGTATATTCCAAGGGCTTTGAGGCTTACGGTGAGAAAGGAAACGTCTTCAGATAGACACTGGAGAGAAGCTTTCTGAGCAGCTGCTTTGTGATGTGTGCATTCCACTTACAGAAATATAGGTGTCTTCTCCTAGAGAATTCCGGAATCCCTTTTGGAGAAAAAGCTACCAAGAGATAATAGGGAGAGTAGCGACGCCTATGGTGAAAAAGGAAACATCCTCACACAAAAACTGGAAAGAAAATTTCTGTGAAACTGCTTTGTGATTCAGATATTTATTCATCTCGAATTGTTAAATCTTTAACTATATTATGCAGTTTGGAGACTCCGTCATGCACAGATCAGCGAAGGGACATTCAGGAGCACATTCAGGCCTGTGGTGAAGGAGGAGATATCTTCAGAGAAAAACTGGATAGAAGCTTTCTGAGAAAATACTTTGTGATGTATACATTCCACTAAGGGAGTTATACCTCTTTTCTCACAAGGCCTTGTTTCAACACTGTTCCTGTTAATCGAAAATGTGATATTTTGGAACGCATTGAGGACTATGATGAATAGTGAAACATACTGAAGTAAAATCGAGGAAGAAGCGTTCCAAAAATCTGCTCTCTGATATGTGCATTCACTTCACAGAGTTAATGCTTACTCTATGTTGAACAGTTTCGAAACTCTGTCTTTGAAGAATCTGTGAAGGGACATTTAGTGAAGCCCGGAGGCTTGTAATGAGTGAGGAAACGTCTTCCGATGAAACCAGCAGGAAAACATTCTGAGCAACTACTTGGAGATGTGTGTATTCGTCTCAAAGAGTTAAACCATTCTTTGGATTGAGCAGGTTGAAATCACTGTTTTTGTGGAATCTGAGGAAGGACATCCTTAGAATATGGAGAAAGAAATATCCTCAGGGAAAATCCTGAAGGAAGTTTTCTGTGAAACTGCTCTTTGTCACCTTAATTCCTCTCACTCAGATAAGCCTCTCTTTTCATTGAGCAGTTTTCTAGCCTTTTGTATGTTTAGCGTGTGATGGGATATTCGGGAGCACTTTGAGGCTAATGGTGAAAAAGTAAATATGATAGGACCGAAACTAGAGGGAAGTTTCCTAGGAACTGTTTTGTGAGGTGTGCATTCCAGTCACCATATTACACCTCTCTGCTCATACAGCTTCGCGAATCCCTTTTGGAGCAACAGGTACCAAGTGATATTCGGGAGCATGTTGATGCCGATGGTGAAAATGGAAATAGCCTCAGACAAAAACTGGAAAGAAGCTTTCTAGGAAACTACTCTGTAATATGTGTAATCATCTCACATAGATAAATCATTCTTTACATTACACAGCTTGAAAACTGTCATGGACAGATCCACGAAGGGACCTTCAGGAGCACATTCTGGATTCTGGTGAAAAAGGAAATGTCTTCAGATAAAAACTGGAATTAGATTTCTGTGAATATGCATTTTGATACGTTTATTCATCTCACATAGATGAAGCTTTTTTTACAATATGCAGCTTGGAATCTCCCTCATGTATGTATCCGCGAAGGGATACTTTGGATCACATTCAGGCCTATGGTGAAATAGGAAATGCAGTCAGATAAAAACTGAAGAGAAGCTTTCTGAGAAACGGCTTGATGATGAGGGCATTCCACTCAGGGACTTATAACTTTCTTCTCATAAGGCACGGTTTCATAACTGTTCCTGTAAAACCAAAGAAGTGATATTTGGAGCACATTGAAGACTATGGCAGAAAGTGAAATGTTGTCAAAGAAAACAGAAAGAAGCACTCGAAGTAACTACTCTCTGACATGTCCATTCTTTTCACAGGGTTAAATCTTACTCTGCATTTCCCGGTTTGAAAGTCGGTCTTTGAGAGTTCTGTGAAGGGATAGTAATTGGCGAACGGAGGCCTCTGTAAGGCAAGGAAATGTCTTTGATCGAATATCGGAGAGAAGCTTCCTGCGCAACTCTTTTGTGATGTTTGTATTCATCTCATAGCATTAAATCATTCTTTGGATTGAGCAGTTTGAAATCCCTGTTTCTGTTGAATTTGAGAAAGGACATTTGGAAACGCACTTTAGAATATCCTGAAAAATAAATAACTGCAGAGAGAAACCAGAAGGAAGCTTTCTGTGAAACTGCTCTGTGTCATGTGAATTCCGCACACACAGTTAAGCTTCTCTTTTCATTGAGCTGTTTTATAACAATGTTTTTGTTTAGTCTGTGAAGGGATATTCAGGAGGGCTTTGAAGCTTATATTGAGAAAGGAATTGTCTTCAAATGGAAACCGGAGAGAAACTTTTGGAGGAGCTGCTTTCTGATGTGTGCATTCCACTCACATAAATATACCTTTCTTCTCATAGAGGATTCCGGAATCCCTTTTGGAGAAAAAACTATGAAGATTTATTTGGGAGTATAGCGATGACTATGGTGAAAAAGGAAATATCCTCAGACAAAAACTGGTAATAAGATTTCTGTGAAACTGCTTTGTGTTAGGTATATTTATTCATCTCGCATAGTTAAAACTTAAATTATATTACACAGTTTGGAAACTCCGTCATGAACAGATCTGCAAAGGGACATTCAGGAGCACATTCAGGCCTACGGTGAAAGAGGAGGTATCTTCAGATAAAAACTGGATAGAAGCTTTCTGAGAAAGTACTTTGTGATGTATGCATTCCACTCAGGGAATTATATCACTTTCCTCACAAGGCAGTGTTGGAACACTGTTCCTGTGAAACCAAAAAAGTGATATTTCGGAAGGCATCGCGGACTATGGCGAATAGTGAAATGTACTGAAATAAAATCGGGGAATAAGCGTTCCAAAAATTTGCTCTCTGATATGTGCATTCACTTCACAGGGTTAATGCTTACTATATGTTGCCCAGTTTTGAAACTCTGTCTTTGAAGAATCTGTGAAGGGATATTTAGAGATGCCCGGAGGTTTGTGGTGAGTGAGGAAACACCTTCCAATGAAACATGCAGAGAACCGTTCTGAGCAACTGGTTTGCTATGTGTGTATTCATTTCATAGAGTAAAACCATTCTTTGAATGGAGCAGCTTGAAATCACTGTTTTTGTGTAATCTGAGGAAGGACATTTGGGAACGATCCTTAGAATATGGAGAAAGATATATCCTCAGGTAAAATCCAGAAGGAAGCTTTCTGAGAAACTGCTCTGTGTCATCTTAATTCCTCTCACTCAGATAAGCCTCTCTTTTCATTGAGCAGTTGCCTAGCCCTGTGTATTTTTATCGTGTGATGGGATATTCAGGAGCACTTTGAGTCTAACGGTGAAAAAGGAAATATGTTCAGACCGAAACTGGAGAGAAACTTTCCGAGAAACTGCTTTGTGACGTGTGCATTTCAGTCACAGTGTTATACCTCTCTTCTCATACAGTGTCAGGGAAATCCTTTTGGAGAAACAGATAGCAAGTGATATTCAGGAGCATGTTGATACCGATGATGAAAAGGGAAATAGCCTCAGACAAAAACTGGAAAGAATGTTTCCAGGAAACTACTCTGTGATATGTATAATCATCTCATATAGATAAAGCATTCTTTACATTACACAGCTTGGAAACTGCCATGGACAGATCCACGAAGGGAACTTTGAGAGCACGTTGAGGACTATGGTGAAAATGGAAATATCTTCAGAAAAAAACTGGAAAGAAGCTTTCTGTAAATCTACTTTTTGCTGTGTTTAATCATCTCACATACCTGAAGCTTTATTTACATTGCACAGCTTGGAAGCTCCCTCGTGGATGTATCCGTGATGGGATATTTGGGATCACATTCGTGCCTATGGTGAAGTAGGAAATATAGTCAGATAAAGACTGGAGAAAAGTTTTCTGTGAAACTTCTTGGTGATTTGTGTATTCCACTCAGGCAGCTATAACTTTATTCTCATAAGGCACAGTTTGAACTCTATTCCTGTAAAACTGAAAGAGTGATATCTGGAATACATTGAAGACTACGGCAAAAAGTCAAACGAGGCCAAAAAAAAGCAGAAAGAAGCACTCGAAAAAGCTGCTCTCTGACATGTCTATTCTTTTCACAGGTTTAAAGCTTCCTCTATATTCCCCAGTTTGAAAATCGGTCTTTGAGTTTCCTACGAAGGAATACTAAGTGGCAACCGAAATCCTGTGCTGAGCAAGGACATGTGTTCCATCGAATATCCTAGAGAATCTTTCCGTGCAACTCTTTTGTGACGTTCGTATTCATCTCATAGCGTTATATGATTCTTTGCATTGAGCAGTTTGAAATCACTGTTTCTGTGGGATCTGAGAAAGGATATCTGGAAATGCTCTTTAGAATATCCTGAAAAAGAAGTAACCTCAGAGAAAACCAGAAGGAAACTTTCTGTGAGACTCCTCTGTGTCCCATGAATTCTGCTCACACAGTTAAACTTCTCTTTTCATAGAGCAGTATCATAACACAGTTTTTGTTTAGACTGAAAAGGGTTATTCTGGAATGCTTTGAGGCTTATAGTGAGAAAGGAAACGTCTTTAAATACCAACTGGAGAGAAGCTTTCTGAGGAACTGCTTTGTGATATGTGAGTTCCATTCACAGAAATATACGCTTCTTCTCATATAGGATTCCGGAATCCCTTTTGGAGAAAAAACTACCAAGAGACATTCCGGAGTATAGTGAGGGTTATAGTGGAAAAGGAAATATCCTCAGAGAAAAACTGGAAAGAAGATTTCTGTGAAACTGCTTTGTGTTAGATATATTTATTCATCTCGCATAGTTAAAACTTTTCTTATATTACCCATTTTGGAGACTCCTTAAAGCACGGATCTGCGAAGGGACATTTGGGAGCACATTCAGGCCTATGGAGAAAGAGGATATATCTTCATATAAAAGCTGGATAGAAGCTTTCTGAGAAACTATGTTGTGATGTATGCATTCCACTCAGGGAGTGATACCTCTTTTCTCACAAGGCAGTGTTTGAACACTGTACTTGTGAAATTGAAACAGTGATATTTCGGTTCACATTGAGGACTATGGCGAATAGTGAAATATACTGAAATAAAATCTAGGGGGAAGCATTCCAAGAATCTACTCTGTGATATGTGCATTCACCTCATAGTGTTAATGCTTACTCTATGTTGCCCAGTTTTGAAACTCTGTCTTTGAAGAATCTGTGGAAGGATATTTAGTTATGCCCGGGAACTTATGTTGAGCAAGGTAACGTCTTCCAATAAAACTTGCAGAGAAACGTTCTGAGCACCTGCTTTGCGATGTGTGTATTCTTCTTATAGCGTTAAACCATTCTTTGGATTGAGCAGCTTAAAATCACTGTTTTTGTGGAATCTGAGGAAGGACATTTGGGAATGATCCTTGGAATACGGAGAAAGAAATATCCACAGGTAAAATCCGGAAGGAAGCTTTCTGTGAAACTGCTCTGTGTCGTCTTATTTCCTCTCACTGAGATAAGCCTCTCTTTTCATTGAGCAGTTTTCTAGCCCTGTGTGTGTTTAGCGTGTGATGGGATATTCAGATGAAAACTGGAAATAAGCTTTCTGTGAATATGCTATTTGCTATGTTTATTCATCTCACATAGATGAAGCTTTCTTTACATTAAGCAGCTTGGAACCTCCCTCATGGATGGATCCGCGAAAGTATATTTGAGAACACAATCGGGCCTATGTTGAAATAGGAAATATAGTCAGATAAAAACTGGAGAGAAGCTTTCTGAGAAACTGCTCCATGATATATGTATTCCACTCAGGGTGTTATAACTTTATTCTCATAAGGCACAGTTTGAACACTCTTCCTGTAAAACCAAATGAGTGATATTCATAACACATTGAAGACTAGGGCAAAAAGTGAAATGTCGTCCAATAAAAAACAGAGAGAAGCACTCGAAAAACTGTTCTCTGGCAGGTCCATACTTTTCACAGTGTTAAAGCTTAGTCTACAATTCCAGTTTGAAAGTCGGTCATTTAGGGTTCTGAGAAGGGATACTAAGTGGCCAATGGAGGCCTGTGTTAGGCAAGGAAATATCTTCCATCGAAAATCAGAGAGAAGCTTTCTGTGCAACTCTCTTGTGATGCTTGTATTCATCTAATAGAGTTAAATCATTTTTTGGATCGAGCAGTTTGAAATCACTTTTCAAGTGGAATATGAGAAAGGACATTTGGAAACGCTCTTTAGAATATCCTTAAAAAGAAATAATCTCAGAGAGAAACCAGAATGAAGCTTTCTGTGAAACTGCTCAGTGTCACGTGAATTCTGCTCACACAGTTAAGCTTCTGTTTTCATTTAACTGTATCATAACTTTGTTTTTGTTTAGTCTGTGAAGGGATATTCTGGAGGGATATCTTCAGAGAAAAACTGGATTGAAGCTTTCTGAGAAACTACTTTGTGAAGTACAAATTCCACTCAGGGTGTGATACCTCTTTTTTCACAAGTACAGTGTTTGAACACTGTACTTGTGAAACCGAAAAAGTGATATTTCGGTTCACATTGAGGACTATGGCGAATAGTGAAATGTACTGAAATAAAATCGAGGAAGAAGCGTTCCAATAATCTGCTCTATTATATGTGCATTCACTGCACAGCATTAATGCTTACTCTATGTTGCCGAGTTTCAAAACTCTGTCTTTGAAGAATCTGTGAATGGATATTTAGGGACACCCGGAAGCTTGTGGTGAGCAAGGTAACTTCTTCTGATAAACCTTGCAGAGAAACGTTCTGAGCACCTGCTTTGCTATGTGTTTATTCGTCTCATAGCGCTAAACCATTCTTTCGATTGAGCAGCTTGAAATCACTGTTTTTGTGGAATATGAGGAAGGACATTTGGGAACGATTCTTGGAATATGGAGAAAGAAATATCCTCAGGTAAAATACAGAAGGAAGCTTTCCGTGAAACTGCTCTGTGTCGTCTTATTTCTTCTCACTAAGATAAACCTCTCTTTTCATTAAGCAGTTTTCTAGCCCTGTGTGTGTTTATCGTGTGGTGGGATATTTGGAAGCTCTTTGAGGCTAACGGTGATAAAGGAAATATGTTCAGACCGAAACTGGAGAGAAGCTTTCCGAGGAACTGCTTTGTGGCGTGTGCATTGCAGTCACTGTGTTATACCTCTCTTCTCATACAGGGTTGGGGAAACCCTTTCGGAGAAACAGGTACCAAGTGATATGGCGAATAGTGAAATATACTGAAATAAAATCGAGGAAGAAGCTTTCCAAGAATCTGCTCTCTGATATGTGAATTCACTTCACAGAGTTAATGCTTACTCTATGTTGACCAGTTTCGAAACTGTCTTTGAAGAATATGTGAAGGGATATTTAGTGACGCCCGGAGGCTCGTGGTGAGCATGGAAACCTCTACCGATGAAACCTGCAGAGAAACGTTCTGAGCAACTGATTTGCAATGTGTGTATTCGTCTCCTAGAGTTAAACCATTCTTTGGATTGAGCAGCTTGAAATCACTGTTTTTGTGGAATCTGAGGAAGGACATTTGGGAACGATCTTTAGAATATGGAGAAAGATATATCCTCAATAAAATAAAGAAGGAACCTTTCTGTGAAACTGCTCTGTGTCGTCTTAATTCCTCTCACTCAGATAAGCCTCTCTTTTCATTGAGCAGTTTTCTAGCCCTGTGTATGTTTAGCGTGTGAGGGGATATTCAGGAGCACTTTGAAGCTAATGGTGAAAAAGGAAATATGTTCAGACCGAACCTGGAGAGAAGCTTTCCTAGGAACTGTTTTGTGACGTGTGCATTCCAGTCACCGTGTTTTACCTCTCTTCTCATACATCGTCGGGGAAACTCTTTTGGAGAAACAGGTACCAAGTGATATTCAGGAGCATGTTGATGCCGATGGTGAAAAGGGAAATAGCCTCAGACAAAAATTTGAAAGAAGCTTTCTAGGAAATTACACTGTGATATGTGTAATCATCCGACATAAATAAACTTTCTTTACATTACACAGCTTGGAAACTCCCTTGTGTATGGATCTGTGATGAGATATTTGGGATCACAGTTGGGCCTATGGTGAAAGAGAAAATATAGTCATATAAAAATTGGAGAGAAACTTTCTGAGAAACTGCTTGGTGGTCAATCCACTCAGGGAGTTATAACTTTCTTCTCATAAGGCACAGTTTGAACACTGTTCCTGTAAAACCAAATGAGTGATATTCGGAGCACATTGAAGACCAGGGCAAAAAGTGAAATGTCGTCCAATAGAAAACAGAAAGAAGCCTTCAAAGAAACTGCTCTCTGACATGTCCATTCTTTTCACAGGGTTAAAGCTTACTCTACATTTTCCAGTTAAAAAGTCCTTCTTTGAGGGTTCCTCAAAGGGACAGTAAATGGGAACCAGAGACCTGTGTGAGGCAAGGAAATGTCTTCCATTGAATATCGGAGAGAAGCTTTCGGCGAAATTCTTTTGTGATGCTTGTATTCATCTCATTGCATTAAATCATTCTTTGCATTGAGCAGTTTGAAATCACTGTTTCTGTTGAATCGGAGAAAGGACATTTGGAAACACCCTTTTTAATACCCTGAAAAAGAAATAACCTCAGATAGAAACCAGAAGGAAGCTTTCTGTGAAACTGCTCTGTGTCACATGAATTGTGCTCACAGAGTTAAGCTTCTGTTTTCATTGAGCTGTATCATAACACTGTTTTTGCTTAGTCTGCGAAGGGATATTCTGGAGTGCTTTGAGGTTTACAGTGAGAAAGAAAACGTCTTCAGATAGATACTGCAGAGAAGCTTTCCGAGGAACTGCTTTGTGAAGTGTGCATTCCAGTCACAGTGTTATACCTCTCTTTTCATACAGTGTCGGGGAAATTCTTTCGGAGAAACAGCTACCAAGTGATATTCGGGAGAATGTTCATACAGATGGTGAAAAGGGAAATAGCCTTTGACAAAAACTGGAAAGAAGCTTTCTAGGAAATTACACTGTGATATGTGTAATCATCCGCCATAGATAAAGCTTTCTTTACATTACGCAGCTTGGAAACTGTCATGGATGGATCCACGAAGTGACCTTCGGGAGCACATTCTGGACTATGTTGAAAAAGGAAATATCTTCAGATAAAAACTTCAAAGAAGCTTTCTGTGAATCTGCTTTTTGCTATGTTTATTCATCTCACATAGATGAAGCTTTCTTTACATTACACAGCTTGGATACTCCCTCATGGAGGGATCCACGAAAGGATATTTGAGAACACATTTGGGCCTAGGTTAAACAGGAAATATAGTCAGATAAAAACTGGAGAGAATCTTTCTGAGAAACTGCTTCATGATGTGTGCATTCCACTCAGATAGTTATAACTTTCTTCTCATAAGGCACAGTATGAACACAGTTCCTGTAAATCCAAAAGAGTGATATTCGGAGCACATTGAAGACTATGGCAAAAAGTGAAATGTCATCCAATAAAAAAGAGAAAGAAGCACTCGAAGAATCTGCTCTCTGACATGTCCTTTTTCTCACAGGGTTAAAGCTTACTCTACATTTCCCAGTTTGAAAGTCCGTCTTTGAGGGTTCTGCAAAGGGATAGTAAGTGGTGACCGGAGGCCTGTGTGAGGCAAGGAAATGTCTTCCATTGAAAACTGAAGAGAAGCTTTCTGCGCAACTATTTTGTGATGTTTGTATTCATCTCATAGAGTTCAATCATTGTTTGGATAGAGCAGTTTGAAATCACTGTTTCTGTGGAATCTGAGAAAGGACATTTGGAAACACCCTTTAGAATATCCTGGAAAGAAATAACCTCAGAGAGAAACCAGAAAGAAGCTTTCTGTGAAACTGCTCAGTGTCACGTGAATTCCGCTCACACAGTTAAACTTCTCTTTTCATTGAGCTCTATCATAACACTGTTTTTCTTAGTCTGTGGAGGGATACTCTGGAGGGCTTTGAGGCTTACGGTGATAAAGGAAACGTCTTCAGATAGAAAGTAGAGCAAAGCTTTCTGAGGATCTGCTTTGTGAAGTGTACATTCCACTTGCAGTAATATAGCTTTCTTCTCCTAGAGGATTCCGGAATCCCTTTTGGAGAAAAAGCTACCAAGAGATATTCAGGAGTCGAATATGGTGAAAAGAGAAATATCCTCAGACAAAAACTGGAAAGAAGATTTCTTTAAAACTGCTTTGTGTTAGATACGTTTTTTCTCCTTGCATACTTAAAACGTTACTTATATTACGCAGTTTGGAAACTCCATCATGCACAGATCTGAGAAGGGACATTAGGAAACACATTCAAGCCCACGGTGAAAGAGGTGATATCTTCAGATAAAAACTGGAGAGAAGATTTCTGAGAAACTACTTTGTGATGTATGCATTCCACTCAGGAAGTTGTACCTCTTTTCTCACAAGGCAGTGTTTCAACACTGTTCATGTGAAACCAAAAAAGTGTTATTTCGGAACACATTGAGGACTATGGCGAATAGTGAAATATACTGAAATAAAATCGAGGAAGAAGCGTCAAGAATCTGCTCTCTGATATGGGCATTCACTTCACAGAGTTAAAGCTTATTCTATGTTGCCCAGTTTCGGAACTCTGTCTTTGAAGAATCTGTGAAGGGATATTTAGTGACGCCCGGGTCTTGTGGTGAGTGAGAAAACGTCTTCCGATGAAACCTGCAAAGAAACTTTCTGAGCAACTGCTTTGTGATGGGGGTATTCCTCTCATAGACTTAAACAATTCTTTAGATTGAGCAGCTTGAAATCACTGTTTTTGTGGAATCAGAGGAAGGACATTTGGGAACAATCCTAGGAATATTGAGAAAAACATATCCTCAGGTAAAATCCAGAAGGAAGCTTTCTGTGAAACTGCTCTGTGTCGTATTAATTCCTCTCACTCAAAGAAGCCTCTGTTTTCATTGAGCAGTTTTCTAGCCCTGTGTATGTTTAGCGTGTGATGGGATATTCAGGAGCACTTTGAGGCTAACGGTGAACAAGGAAATATGTTCAGACCGAAACTGGAGAGAAGCCTTCCGAGGAACTGCTTTGTGACGTGTGCATTGCAGTCACCGTGTTACACCACTCTTCTCATACAGCCTCAGGGAAAACCTTTTGGAGAAACAGATTCAAAGTGACATTCGGACCATGTTGATGCCGATGGAGAAAAGGGAAAGAGCCTCAGACAAAAAGCGGAAAGAAGCTTTCTAGGAAACTACTCTGTGAAATCTGTAATCATCTCACATAGATAAAGCTTTGTTTAAATTACACAGCTTGGAAACTGTCATGGATGGATCCACAAAGTGAGGTTCGCGAGCACCTTCTGGACTCTGGGGAAAAAGGAAATATCTTCGGATAAAAACTGGAAAGAAGCTTTCTACGAAACTGCATTTTGCTATGTTTATTTATCTCACATAGATGAAGCTTTCTTCACAATACGCAGCTTGGAGACTCCCTCGTGGATGGATCCAAGAAAGGGATATTTGGGATGACATTCAAGCCTATGGTGAAAGAGGAAATATAGTCAGATAAAAGCTGGAGAGAAGCTTTCTAAGAAACTGCTTGGTGATGTGTGCATTCCACTCAGGGAGTTATAACTTTCTTCTCATAAGGCAGAGTTTGAACACTGTTCCTGTAAAACCATAAGAGTGATATTCGGAGCACATTGAAGATTATGGCAGAAAGTGATATTTAATGCAATAAAAAACAGAGAGAATCACTCCAAGAAACTGCTCTCTGACATGTCCATTCTTTTGAAAGGTTTTAAGCTTACTCTACATTTCCCAGTTTGAAAGTCGGTCTTTGAGGCTTCTGCAAAGGTATCGTAAGTGGCGACCAGAGGCCTGTGTGAGGCAAGGAAATGTCTTTCATCGAAAATTGGAGAGAAGCTTTCTGCGCAACTCTTTTGTGATGTTTGTATTCATATCATAGAGTTAAATCATTCTTTGGATGGAGCGGTTTGAAATCACTGTTTCTGTGGAATCTGAGAAAGGACATTAGGAAACGTTCTTTAGAATATCCTGAAAAAGAAATAA
>NW_022310880.1:0-1236 GCF_002776525.5 Piliocolobus tephrosceles
TATATGTACATATATATAACAACAAGCACATTACCTTATCCTTTTTTTATGTGTATGAACACTTACTGAATCAGGTAAAATAAAATAATGCCATTGTAATTTTATACATAGTATAAATTAACTTACCATCAAATAATTTACTTTGGATATGTATTTATTCTTATAGATATACTTCCCTTTTTATTGTCATAATTAAGTTATTTTAATTTTTTTTTTTTTTGTTTTTCTTAATTTTATGAATATGTAAAAATGTGTCTTTTTTTGTCATATATCATTAAATGAAGTATGTATAGGTATTCATGAGTATCTTTTTTTTTTAATAAAAAATATTCATCTTCTTTCCTTTTTTTTGTTTTTCTGTTTTTCTATTTTTTTGTTTTTTTGTTTGTTTTTCTCCAATACATGTAAAAATGTATCGATCGTTGCCTATAATTTTATTTTCCTTTTTTAACTTAATACTCGATATAAATTGTTTTGTTAAAGATTATGATGGCGTGAAAGACTTAAATAATTGCTCAAGTCTTCACTGTTCTTATAATAACTTATCAGAAATATATAAAAATTCTCAAAGTATTTTAGCAGAGTTAGAGAATTTATTGTACGATGTGCGTAATCATAAAAGTATGCATCAGACAGGTTGGTTTTTTTTTTTTTTTTTTTAAATAAAGAACTTACCATTATTAAGCACGAAGTAAACTGATATACACATATATGTATATATTTGCGTGTGTAAGTACGTATATATATATATATATATATATATATTTATTTATTTATATCCAACGTATGTAACATTTTACCATTGCTAGAACATGAATACAATAAAAAATTGGATTTTGACATAAAATTTCCAAATAAAACGGATTATGAAGATTTGTCATATTTTCCATCAGAAGATGAATATGAAAATCTTGACCATTATACGGAGCCAGTTCCATATATAATTATTGATAAAACAGATAAAGGTCATTATACATACATATACACATATATAATTTTTTTATAATGTAGAAATAAATACACTTTTGTTATTAAATTTAAAAAAAAAAAAAAAAAAAAAAACGTACGAATAACATATATTTTTTATTTTTATTTTATTTTTTTTACGAACACATTTTAGATAATTTCGAAGAATCTATACTAGTAATACGCAAAAATATAAATATATACATACACGTATATGTTTACTATATAATCTGGATAAATTATAATTTATATATAGATTGAAAGAAATAG
>NW_022310881.1:0-1659 GCF_002776525.5 Piliocolobus tephrosceles
ATATATATATATATATATATAAGTGTATAACAATGTCAAAAGCTGTGTATGCAAAAATCTGGATGAGCACGAGGAACTTCAACACTCGAAGGAGATATGGCTGGTTTAATGTTTGGTAAGGAAAAATAAAAAAATAAAAAAAAAGGTACATAATAGAATAAAGCTATATATCCTTACCACTTTTACCGATTTTACCACTTTTATGGCTGTTCAAATATTCATTAAATTTATTTTTACATTAACCTAAACATGCACACATTGTATTATGTACATATACAAACATAAGTACATATATGTATATATAACCATTTTTTTTATTTTGTTTTTAATACAGTTCACGTTTAAGCCCATGGACACTCGTCTTTGGAGTTTATTGTGTATCTCTATTATTTCCTGCTTTTCCCAACGACTATAAAAAACTTTTAACTTTCGGTGTATGGCAAGAGAACGATGTAGGTTACAACAAGTGTGCTCCTCCACCCTATGAATAATGAAGTTGTAGACCAATATAGAATTAGCAGGATGGGGACAGAAATGGGGACCATTTATTTCTGTACATATATAAAATTAAATATATATATATATATATATATATATATATTTTTTTTTTTTTTTTTTGTTAATTTAAAAAAGGTGTTGCGATAAACATTATAATATTTATTATTATTTTGGTAGCCACTATGTTTAACTTAACCTATTAATAAATATTATTATTTTTACAACTTTTTGTGATAGTTTTATCCAAATTGTGTAAATGAGAAAAAACACTTTTTTTTTTTTTTTTTTTTTCATTTTTTTTTTCATTTTTTTTTACAACACGTTATAACTAGCACACAGTAAGACATGTATGCATATGCATATATTAGTGTTACATATATATATATATAAATATTCTCACACATTTATATATAATTGTTTAATATATTTTTTTTTTTTGACTTAGTTATTGTTTTTTTTTATACTTTAACATGTACCAAAAAAATGAACCCTATATATATATATACATCGGTTATTTTTTGACCATTTTTTTTATCTCTTTTTTTTCTTTTTTTTATCCATATATCTTTATTTATTTGTTTCTTTCACTATTTTTATGTACTTTAAGTAGCTTTTGTATCTCATATAACGAAAAGAATAAATAGAAAAAAAAATAATATATATATATATATATATATATATGTGTGTGGACTTTTGTATGTATGCTATTGTATAAATACATATACAAATGTACATACAAATAAACATGTACATAGACATGTTTACACATAATAGAAAGACTCTATCGACAATGTAAGACTAACAATTTAATAAAACGGTTCGAATTAATATAATAACATGTATAATATTTCAGTTGCCCTATTATAACGATATTAAAGTCACGTTATTTTATGTTGTTTTTGTATAGGTGTATATATTGTAAATTCCTAAAAAAAAAAAAAAAAAAAAAAAAAAAAAAAAAAAAGAACGTGGTAACACTAACATGTGACAGATAATACAACAACATAAGTAAAAAAAAAAAATAAAAAAAAAAAAAAAGGACTAACATATATGTTAATAATGATAAATACACTATTTACAATGTTTGAGAACACAAGCCACAATTTAAGCCATGTTTTTTTTTTTTAAACTTGACATTGTTTATGCATACATACACTTAAA
>NW_022310885.1:0-1051 GCF_002776525.5 Piliocolobus tephrosceles
GCAGTTTCTTAAAGAAGTGGTTGATTAAAATGACAGATAAAGTCATAGAAAGTTCTTTGAAAGCAGGAGACCTTCTTTGGAATGTCACTAATTTGAGATCCTGGAGCTTGGCCAGTGTGTGAGTGACCTGAGTTCAGCCTTGCGGTATAGAATTTGAAAGTCAGTTATGAATTATGAGAATTACGATGGGTATTGGCATGGGAGGTAAAAGGCCAGAAAAAGGCATGATGTTTTCCATTAGTGTGCTGGTGGGCTTCAGTTGAATGCAGATGAAAAGCTAGTTTCACTTTTCCATTGAATCATACATTGTTCTCAGAAACTAGCGGCTCATTCTCTAATTGACTAAGCTAGGTACCCAGAGGAAACACGGATTGTTGAAAATATTCAGTTGTCATCTTGAGACCTTGTAAACAGCCCAGGGAGTATTGGTAAGTCCAACAAGGAAAGCAACAATGGTGTTTTCAGTACCATCATGAGGCCCTTCTTGTTACATAAAAAATTTGAAGAGGGTCTTTGCTGCCACGAAAACAAGTCCTTTTAGAAAACTAATGAACTAGCATAGGACTTAATACCAGGATTGTCAATGCTGTCTCTAAGCATTGTGATTTCCATGGACAGTCCATGGCACAAGAGTAAACTATATGTTTTAATGAAATTTTCCACACTGTGGTGGGCCGGTTGAAGATAAATAAACCAGACGTTAGTTACAATGGTGAAAACAGATGTTATTTGTAACTACTGAGAGGGAAAGAGCAGAGTTGCAATCTGATTTGCATAGAAGTAACGGTGCATTGTCATGAGAGAATGAGGGAGTCGAGGGGGAGCAAGCAGGCACTCAAGTAGTGTCAGGGAAGCGAAAAATTACAAAGGTTGGTCAGTGTAAATGTCATTAGTCCAGCTGTGTCGGTTAGCTGGCAATGATCACAGTTAAGATTCTATCCTCCCACAAGGACCAGGAGACAGAGACCCTATCCTTCCTTTGACATGGAATCATTATTATATTTCAAATTAATGGCTTTCAGGTCCTTGAGAAAGACACTCCTGACTTGTA
>NW_022310886.1:0-8852 GCF_002776525.5 Piliocolobus tephrosceles
GTACTAAAAATACAAAAAATTAGCCAGGTGAGGTGACACGCACCTGTAGTCCTAGCTACTCAGGAGGCTGAGGCAGGAGAATCGCTTGAACCCGGGAGGCAGAGGTGGCAGTGAGCCAAGATCGCACCACTGCACTCCAGCCTGGGCAACAGAGTGAGACTCCATCTAAAACAAACAAACAAAAAAATCCAAATATTTGGGACTGAATTATCCCAATTATTAGCTACCTAAAGGGATGGGAGAAAAGAAACAATCTGGCCCTTACCTGGTTCCTTCATTTAGGTACCAAACCAGCTGGATAAGCAAGGCTAGAGAATGGGATGGGGACTCCAAAACTGGGCTATTTGAATTTTCATTGAGAAAAGGAAGAGACTAGATCAAGAAAGCCTCAATGTCTAAGACAAGAGGCAGAGCCAACCTTTGCCCCCCGTGCCCAGACCTGGGAAAGCTGGCTACGGGCAGGATGGAGCTGGAAGCTGCGGATGTCTCCGGGGATGAGGGGATGGGAAGGGGGTGAGGTGGCCAGTGGTGTGCCAGAGAGTAAATGGAACCCAAGGCTTTTTTACCTGTGGGCATCTTTTGCCTGCTGATGTGCTGCAGGTCGTGGCCCTCCGTGGCTCCCACATCCAGCTTGCCAGGCTCTACAGTAGCGGATTCTGATTTTGGAGCAGCCACAGCCTCATAAAAATCAGATTCATCACTGGATGCTGACTTCCCCCTGTGCCAGCCACAGCTGGAACTGACTTTGGGGCACACACAAGAGGTCAGTATATTTCCCATGGGATCTTGACACGCCTGTCCACTCCTGCCTGAGCCTTCGATGAAACTGAAATGGTGTTGCCCTAGCAGCCACGCTACTGAGGCTGGCAAAGCACTTGTAGAAACAGCCTGACCCCAGGCAGATCTGGGGCCTCAGCCCTTACCCTGCCGCCACCTGCTACCTTCTCCGAAAGATAAATGAACACAAGCACCGACACGCAGAAAACTGCTGGGACACAGCACAGTCGGAGCTCCTCCCCCTCCTCCTCCTAGCTACCGACTGAGGGCTGCTGGCCCTGGCTGATGCCTATAACCCACAAAGCTTCCTATGTCACCTGGCTACCAGGAAACAGCCAGACCAGGCTAGTGACTCACAATGTCCAGCCCCACAGCCCCACCCAAGGCCTCACAATGCCCATCTCTGCTGCTGCCCACCTTGTGGCCACCCAGGCCCTCTGTGCTGACTGCACTAATCAGGCTTTTATTCACCCTGGGCTGCCTGAGCTTTCCAGTCCTGAGAAAAGTGCAGGGGTTTGTTATTGGAAGTCACCCTTGGCAAGAAACTCAATAGAAAACCCTGGTACAGCCGGGCACGGTGGCTCATGCCTGTAATCCTAGCACTTTGGGAGGCTGAGGGGGGTGGATCACCCGAGGTTAGGAATTCGAGACCAGCCTGGCCAACATGGTGAAATCCCACCTCTACTAAAAATACAAAACATTAGCTCAGCGTGGTGGCGGGCACCTGCTATCCTAGCTACACGGGAGGCTGAGGCAGGATAACTGCTTGAATCCAGGAGGTGGAGGTTGCACAGCGAGCCAAGATTGCACCATTGCACTCCAGCCTGGGTGACAAGGGTGTCTCAGGAAAAAAAAAAAAAAAAATAGAAAGAAAACCTCAGTTACTAAAGTCATTTCCACCAGCATTTCTGTTTTTCAGAGTCTGACAGCTTTCATTTGCTCACCAAATGTAGTTATACACAAATTTTTGACTGCTTTTCTAACTAAATGCTTCTCTCCTGTCCTACAAGTGTTAGTTCTTGTCTGCCACTTGACCATAGCTATGCCCAGGGCCCTGGTCCCACTCTCAGTAGAGAGTTATGGCTGTGTATCCTGAATGAAAGCCTGGGACACATCACACTTTCCCCTCCTGGTCTATAAAATAGGGACTGAACACATCCTTCCCAGCTCTGTAATGCTAGGACCTACCAACTCCCTTTTCTACCTGTTTCTTCTTTCCATAGCAGGGGTATTCAGATATTTCTTTTATTTACTTATTTATTATCTTTTGAGATGGAGTGTCACTCAGCTGACCAGGCTAGAGTGCAGTGGCATGAGCTCGGCTCACTGCAACCTCCACCTCCCAGATTCAAGCGATTCTCCAGCACCAGCCTCCTGAGTATCTGGGACTACAGGCACACACCATCACATCTAGCTAATTTTTGTATTTTTAGTAGGGATGAGGGTTTCACCATGTTGGTCAGACTGGTCTTGAACGCCTGACCTCAGGTGATCCACCTGCCTCGGCCTCCCAAAGTGCTGGGATTACAGGCGTGAGCCACCACGCCCGGCCTCAGATATTTCTTTCACTAACAAATCATAAAGCATTAGTTTCTTATACAAAATTGAGAACCCCACAGTGGGGTACCACTGTCCTCATAGGATAAAGATGAATAGTCAACATCTGGCAAGCATTATGTGCCTGACAGTGTTGCAACTGTGGCATACTCATTTAACCCTCAGAAACAGTCCCATTGTACACATTTTACAGCATAAATCTAGATGGAAAAATCAAGTAACTTCCCCAAGGTCCCACGACTGCTCAGTGAGTTCAGGCAGATGAGCAAACAAAGGCTTAGAGTTCAGTTGTCTGAGGCTACGCTGCTGGACAGTGGATGAACCTGGAATACAAAGGCTCATTCACTGTCCAGCACTAGAGTTTAAGTAGGCTTTAAATTTTATTCTGGAAACATGAGAGTCACTGAACCACACAGAGGTGAGGAGTCTCTATCAGATGTGTTTGCAGTGAGGTCTCTCTGCAAATAGAGAAGGGCTGACGGAAGCAATGGAACCACTTGAGAGACATTATGTTGGGAGGCCAAGGTGGCTGGATCATTTGAGGTCAGGAGTTCGAGACCAGCCTGGCCAACATGGTGAAACCCCATTTCTATTAAAATTACAAAAATTAGCCAGGCGCAATGATGGGCGCCTGTAATCCCAGCTACTTGGGAGACTGAGGAAGGAGAATGGTTTAAACCTGGTGGGCAGAGTTTGCAATGAGCCGAGATAGTGCCACTGCACTCTAGCCTGGGCAACAGCGTGAAACTCCGTCTCAAAAAAAAGATAGTTTTAGACTCTTAAGTATTGCATTGAAATGGAGCTCTCTGGTAGAAAGTTGGACAGAAACCTCTGTAGGCTAAATCCATTCTGTGACATCACAACTCATGTTTTAAAAAATACACACACAAAGTCAAACCATTAAGGAAATATTCTAAAATTTACATATTAAAATATGAGAACTTTTTAGTTATTACTTTCTTAGAGCAACTTTGAATTTACAATTGTAGTGAATGAGGTGACATGTAAAATAAAGCTGTTATATAAAAACAACATTTAAATTTTATTGTCATCAGAGCATATAGAAGACAATTGAAGCCATGGGAATGGCAGGGATTGCTTTAAAAAGCTGTGCCTCATAAGAAAAGTTGGAAAGAAAGGAGACTTGAGGGCTGGGCGTGGTGGCTCATGCCTGTAATCCCAACACTTTGGGAGGCCTAAGTGGGAGGATCACTGGAGGTCCGGAGGAGTTCGAGACCAGCCTGGCCAACATGGCAAAACCCCATCTCTATTAAAAATACAAAAATAAGCCAGGCGTGGTGGTGGGCACCTGTAATCCCAGCTATTCAGGAGGCTGACGCAGGAGAATTGCTTGAACCTAGGAGATGGACGTTGCAGTGAGCCGAGATGGTGCCACTGCACTCCAGCCTGGGTGACAGAGCAAGACTCTGTCTAAAAAACAAAATAGAAAAGAAAGAAGACTTGGGGAATAGGGAGGTTTAAGTGGCATTAAGTAAAGCCTGCAAATGTGAGCAGTGAGAGTCAGGGTACCTGAGTGTTCATCAGAAACGGCTGATCGGGTGAGTCTCATCACAATGGAGATGGCGTCTGCTTCTCTTTTCTCTACTGGTCGTACCTAGCACAGTAGCTGGTCAACAGGGACTCAATACCTAATACCTCAATGAACACAGTAAAATTCTGCCAGTTCAAAATATGTCCATACCCACCAACTTCCCTCATGGAGTTTTACTTCTTTCACTTACTGTAATGTTTTGAAGTTCATCCCTCCTGTGGCCTGTATCCATAGTTTCTTTCCTTTGTATAACTGAGCAGCTCTCCACTGTACGCACAGACCACGTGGGTCTATCCATTCTCTAGCTGACGGGCACTTGGATTGTTTCCAGTTGTTGCCTGTAGTGAATGAGGTTGCTGAGAACATTTATGTATACATCTTTTTGAACACATGCTTTCATTTCTTCTAGATAAATTCCTAGGGCTGGAATTGCTAGGTCAAATGGCTAGTTTATGCTTAACTTCTTTTTTTGCCTTTCTTATTCGTAGAAAATATTATACTGATACATAATATTGGACATTTCTATGAGGCGCGTGTGCTGTTTGGTTCCGTGCATCCAATATGTCATCATCAAGTCAATGTATCTGGAGTATGGCCTTGAGTATTTATCATTTCTATGTGTTGAATATATTTGAAGTTCTCTCTTGTAGCTATTTTAAAATATACATTATTGCTAACCATAGCCACCCTACTCTGCTATCCAACATTAGAACACACTCCTTGCATCTAACTGTAAGTGTGTATTCATTGACCAACCTCTCTGCATTCCCTTTTCATACCCGGAGGAGAGGGGAAGGAGGGAAAGGAGCTGTGGGTGGCTGAATTAGGGCCCAGGGATGGTTGTGTCCCAGTCCCAGGACCTGTCCATGTGCTGTGTTGTGTGGCCACAGGGACTTCACAGATGTGAGGATGTGAAGGAGCCTGGGGTGGAAGATGATCCTGGGTTATCTGGGTGGGTCCAAGGTGGGGTCTTTACAAGGGGAAGAAGGAGGCAGGAGGGAGGGAGAAAGAGAGAGAGAGAGAGAGGAGTGGGAGAGAGATTTGAAGATGCTGAGCCCTGGCTTTGAAGTAGGAGGAGGGGGCCAGGAGCCCAGGGCATCCTCTAGAAGCTGGAAAAATCCTGGAAATGGATTCTCCACAGAGCCCTCAGGAGGAGCCTGGCCCGGCTGGCACCCTGATTTTAGCACTCTAGGATTCATTTTGGACGTCTGACTCCAGAGCAGGGAGAGAATCAATGTGCGATGTTTGAAGCCTCTGAATTAGGGGTCATTTGTGACAGCAGCAGCCACAGCAAAGTAAAACAGGAGTCATGGGACAGACTCCCTAGGATTCCCCGAGAGTCCCTCCCTGGCCCCACCCACAGAAACACAGGCCTGACCACTGCTGGTGCCCCCACCCCTCTAACACCCTGCTCAGCAGGAACCATGCAGGAGGGGCTGGGTGTGGCTGGGCCATGTTCTCTCCCATCACACCTTCTCAGAGAGCAGCTGGAGCCCCAGACCCAGGGAGCCTCCCAGAGAAATTCCCAACACAGGACCTGGTTTTCCACCTAAGGCTCAGGATCCAATGAAGACGTGTTTCCCAAAAATGATGCTTCCTCCAAAGATGGCCAGTGACTTTCTGTGCCAAGCATCTGAGAAAATCTCCATGTCCTAGGGCTGCCAGGCAGTCACCCATGCATATGTCGGAGCCCAAATCCCATCAATAGTGAGGCCGTGGGTAAAACACATCCCCACTTTTAATTATGAAGAGATGCCTGGCCTCGGCATTGAAAACACCAACTTCCTTCGAGCAAAGACTTGTTTAATCTCTTAGAAATGATGGAGCACACCAGCCCGAACAACATGGTGAAACCCTGTCTGTAAGAAAAATACAAAAATCAGCCTGGCATTGTGGCACGTACCTGTATTCCCAGCAACTCAGGAGGCGGAGGCAGGAGAACTGGTTGAACCTGGGAGGCGGAGGTTATGGTGAGCTGAGATCATGCCATTGCACGCCAGCCTAGGCAACAGAGCAAGACTCCATTTTAAAAAAAAAAGAAAGAACGGAGCATCAATTACCCTTCTTGCACTGGTTCCTGGGGAGCTCAGAGCCTATCTTTTGCAAGTGTCCTGAGCCTCTTGCAAGCCTTTCATGTGTTTCCTTCCTGGCTTCTTCCTATTTTTCTCACACCTCTGAACTTGCTGTCAGGTGAAAAATCAAGGTGGGCCCAAAATTTAAGAGCTTATGAATTTGGTGGTGTTGGAGTGTCCTGGACAGTCCAACCCTTGGGGGTGGGGTGTTGGGCAGAGAGGAAGGAGGGCATTCCAGGCCCCAGGACCAGAAAAAGAGGGACTGAAGGCCCAGAGTAGGATTTCCAGGCTGAGGAAAGACAGGCCGTGGGTGGGTAGAGGGTCCAGACCAGGACAGGGACAGAGGGTGTATCTAGGACAGAGGGTGTATCAGCCACAAATAGCTCCCTCCAGAAAACAGGCAGCGGGTTGGGGGTTGAGCTGTAAGGAGGAAGGGGAGGTGGCAGAGAATGGATGGACCGGTGTCCAGTGAGCCAACTCCTCCTATCCTGGCCTATTTCCCCAGGGGACACGCCTGGGAGCCTGTGATCCTCTCCTCCAGGCTGCTTTCCCACTGGTGCCAGGATTCCACTGAGAACCCAGGAGAAGCGTCAAATTATATGAGAGCTATGAAGAGAGGGGACAGGATTTCTGGTTGACCGTGAGGATATTTATTGAGGGTTTACTGGGTACAGGGAGAAGGGCTGGCTGGCTTGGGATGCAGAGAGACCCCTCCCCTGGGATCCTGCAGCTCCAGGCCCCTGTGGCTGGGGTGAGGGTTGGGAACCTACGAACATTCTGCAGGGTCCACTGTCTTCTCCACGGTGCTCCCTTCATGCGTGACCTGGCAGCTGTAGCTTCTGCGGGACCTCCACTGCTCGGGCATCAGGCTCAGGTAGCTGCTGGCTGTGTACTTCTTGCTCTGTTTGGAGGGTGTGGTCATCTCCACGCCCTGGGTGATGGGGGTACCATCCATCTTCCAGGTCACCGTTAAGATTCCCGGATAGAAGTCACTCATGAGACACACCAGCGTGGCCTTGTTGGCTTGGAGCTCCTCAAAGGATGGCAGGAACAGAGTGACCGAGGGGGTGGCCTTGGGCTGACCTGTGTGGACAGAGGAGGGGGTGAGAGACAGCAGAGGGAGAGTGGGGTGTGTGGAGCGCCTCTCTCTGTCTAAAGTCTGGGAGGGTTCACGGTGTGGTTGTCTGGCCCACCCAGGGCCTCTCCCTCCCTCTTCATTCCCTCCTTTCCACTGGAGCCCGCTGGAGAGCAGACAGCCCCGCACCTTGCTAGGGCCCTTCCCAAGTCACCTTGCCCAGTTGTCCTGGTCCAGTCATTTCCTCTGCAGCCTCAGTTTCCCCGTGTGTCCCCAGGGCAGGCTGTGCTCCCTCCTTCCCGGTTTCTGGAGTCTGAGTTTGGAATCTAGGGGTCTCCCCTACAGCCTACAAAACCGTCCTGGCAGGGTGTGCAGAGGCCCAAGCCTGGCATGGCCTGGAGCTTCCTGTCCCCAGGGACACCAGGCTGTGTCCCAACCTGGCCCACTCAGCTCTCCTGGTGAAGCACGGACTCCACCCAGACACACCCTGGGGCTCTGCTGTCACCCTGTCCCCACCAGCCCGACCACAGGACTCTTCACAACGGCTGGGTTCTTGGGGCTGCTCCCCTTGACTTTGGGGCACTGCAGCCCCCATGCCCACCCCAGCAGCCTCTGATGCTCCTGGACTTCACCTGGCGGCCCTGGAGTTCTCTGCACCCCTGTTTACTCCCCGCTAGTCACTTTCTAAGGTGCCCTTCCTCAAATGAAGGCGGGAGGTCAACCCGTGAAGAGAGACCGGGCCCCAGAGGTGACGGGGCTCCAGGGACAGATACATCTCTGCCCTAAGAGACCCTCTCCTTTCTTGTGACTGTCCTGGGAGGGCTGGGCTCTCCGACCTCACCCAGTCTCACCCATCTCTCTCTGTCCCCATATCCTCACGACCCAGCACAGGCCACAGAGCTGCAGCCTAAACCCAGAGCCCTCTCTGTGCCCTCCACTGGGACTCCCCTTGGGCTAACCCCTGTGTCCCCAGGCCCCCGTGTAGCCCTCCCAGGCTGGATGGGCTTCCACTTTCAGCCTAGACTCTGGGGTCCCAGTGACTGTCTCTAAGGCTACTGCAGGGCCCCTCATCAGAACCAGCCTCTGTCCTTCACTCAGACTTGTGCCCTGGGAGAGGGGAGAAGCCCTGACCCTGCCCAATTCCAACACAGGCCCCCAGGACCAGGCTGTGTCCCGCCGTTGGAACCTGAAGGCGGCTGCTCCCACTGTGGGAGCCCTTCCCGCCAGTTACCCTGAGACTAGCTCACTTCCCCCAGGCCCCATGGAGAAAGGTTCAATGCTTAAGGCTTGGAGGGCAGAGGGGAAGAAGCCCCAGAAAAAGAAAACAGATTTTTCCAGAGACAGGAGACGGTGGGACAGGCTGGGAAAGGTTGTGAGTCACGTATCTAAAACAGTGAGCTGGGTCCCGCTGCCAAACACATGCTTCCATGAATTATGCTTGGATCGAAACCCCGGGGCCAGCACCTGAGGCCAGTCCAGGAGCTGTGCTAGAGCAGGAACCTGCTGGGTGTGAGGGGCACAGGGCTGCAGTGTGTGGGCTGTGACCTAGGCACAGGGCATGGGGGTGGCCAGTATCCCAGTAGTATCTCTGTGCCTGTCCCTTCTCTGAGGCAGGTGCCACCCACAGCCTTGGAGTCACCTCAGCCTGTGTCCCACTCTCTGAAGCTGTTGGTGCTGATGGCAACACTGACCCAGTGGGTCCCAGCAACTCCCTGAGTGACACATCCACTCAGGCAGCTGTGCGGTGTGGCCCAGGAGTCCTGAGCTGGCTTGGACCTGCCCAGCCTCACTTGGCCTCTTTTCAAGGGCCTCTGAAATC
>NW_022310887.1:0-1012 GCF_002776525.5 Piliocolobus tephrosceles
CCGCACCTCTCGCTTCCTCCCGCCAGGGATGTGAGAGGATAAATCACCGGGCCTGGGCAGTGTGCCCCCAGCAACCACTTCCCCCGCACACGGACCCCCACTACACGCGCGTCTCTGGCGGGGTCGACCCAGACGAGCCACGGGGCGGCGCACAGCCCCACTAGCAGGACTGCCAGGACCCACTCGCGCGGGTCCACGCAGCCACCTATAGGTGACAAAACACTCAGCCGTTATGTGGGGCCGGAAAAGAGCCCCCACCCAGAGTCACGGAACCCCTAGTACGAGGGTCCGCGCAGTCCCCTCGGTGAGTCTGGCGAAGCCGTCTCACTGCCAGGGAGGGCGGCGGAGTCTCCCACTCACGGTGACGCGGTCCCTGCCCCACGCGTGAGTCTTCGCAGGGCCCCCTCTGCCGCACGCGGGGACCAACCACGCCGGGGGGGGACCGGGCAGAAGCCAGCGCCCAGGTCCATGCAGTCCCCTCCGCGGCAGACGGGAGGAGCCGGGGAGCAGTGGGGACCGGCCCCCACCCGCAGGGCGACCAGGACCCCGCGCGGGCCCACGCGGTATTGCAGCAGGTGCGAAGCCCCCGGTGCCACCCGAGGCCGAGACAAAGCCCAGGCGCACGGACCCCGGATCCCCACCCCGGAACCTGCGGGGCCCAGCTAGTAGCCGCCATGCCCGGGGCAGGGACCCCATCGCCCGTCGAGCCGTCTCACCTCAGGCCGCCGCCTCGCATCGTTCGCTCCTCGCCGCGGCGCCTGGGCCGACTGGAGCGCAGCTGAGCAGCCGACAGAGCTGGGGTAGCCTCAACAATGGAGCCCCGGGGCGTGGCCGCAGGCGCCGCGGGCGCCGTGGCCGCCGCCGCTTCAGCCCGTGTTCCCCGCTCAGGATCCCGCTCCAATCAAGGAGCTGCAGCTGGCTCGGGGCTGCAGCCGGCACACACAACGCACAGGCGCACAAGACCCCTCCCCGGCCAATGGGGAACGAGCTATGCGGAGGGGCGCGGCTTGGG
>NW_022310888.1:0-7027 GCF_002776525.5 Piliocolobus tephrosceles
TGAGTTGAATTCACACATCACAAAGCAGTTTCTTAGAGAGCTTCTTTCTACTTTTTATATGAGGATAATTCATTTTCACCATAGGTTTCAATGCGATCCAAATATCCCTCTTCAGATTCCCCCAAAAAAGTGCTACCAAACTGCTCCCTGATAAGAATCATGTAACTCTATGAGATCAATTCACAAATCCCCAAGTAGGTTGTCAGAGAGCTTCTTTCTAGTTTTTGTCTGGGGATATTTCCTTTTCCACTATAGTCCTCAACACACTCGTGAATATCTCTTTGCAGATTCCACGCAAATGGTGTTAGAAAACTGCTAAATGAAAAGAAAGTTGTAAACCTGTTAGAGGAGTTCACAAATCACAGAACAGTTTCTCAGAAACATTCTTTTTGGGTTTTGCTGAGGATATTTCCTTTCTCATGCTAGGCATCAATGCACTCCAAAATATCCTATTGCAGATTCCACAGAAAGAGTGTTAGCAAACTGCTCCAACAAAAGAATCCTGTAACTATGTGAGATGAATTCACACATCACAAAGCAGTTTCTCAGAAAGCTACTTTCTAGTTTTTATCTGAGGATATTTCCTTTGTCACCATAGGCCTCAATGTAATTCAAAACATGCCTTTTCACATTCCCCAAAAACAGTGCTACCAAACTTCTCATGAAAAGATTGGTGTAACTCTATGAGATGAATTCACACATCACAAAGCAGTTTCTCAGAAAGCTTCTTTCTAGTTTTTATCTGAGGATATTTCTTTTTTCTCCATGTTCCTCAATGTACTCCTGAATATCCTATTGCAGATTACATGACAAAATTGTTAGCAAACTTCTCAATGAAAAGAACAGTGTAACTTTGTCAGATGAATTCACAAGTCTCAGAGCAGTTTCTCAGAAAGTTTCCTTCCAGATTTTATGTGAAGATATTTCCTTTTTCAGCATAGGACTCAACTCGCTCCAAAATCTCCCTTTGGAGACTCCACGAAAACAGTGTTAGAAAGCTGCTCCATGAAAAAAAAGATGTCATTCTGTGAGACGAATATACACATCACAAAGAAGTTTCTCAGAAACTTTCTTTCTAGTTTTTTTTTTTATTATACTTTAAGTTCTAGGGTACATGTGCATAACGTGCAGGTTTGTTACATATGTATATATGTGCCATGTTGGTGTGCTGCAAACATCAACTCATCAGCACCCATCAATTCATCATTTATATCAGGTATAACTCTCCAGTGCAATCCCTCCCCCCTCCCCCTCCCCATGATAGGCCCCAGTGTGTGATGTTCCCCTTCCCGAGTCCAAGTGAGCTCATTGTTCAGTTCCCACCTATGAGTGAGAACATGCAGTGTTTGGTTTTCTCTTCTTGTGATAGTTTGCTAAGAAAGATGGTGTCCAGCTGCATCCATGTCCCTACAAAGGACGCAAACTCATCCTTTTTTATGGCTGCATAGTATTCCATGGTGTATATGTGCCACATTTTCTTAATCCAGTCTGTCACTGATGGACATTGGGTTGATTCCAAGTCTTTGCTATTGTGAATAGTGCCACAATAAACATACGTGTGCATGTGTCTTTGTAGTAGCATAATTTATAATCCTTTGGGTATATACCCAGTAGTGGGATGGCTGGGTCATATGGTACATCTAGTTCTAGATCTTTGAGGAATTGCCATACTGTTTTCCATAATGGTTGAACTAGTTTACAATCCCACCAACAGTGTAAAAGTGTTCCTATTTCTCCACATCCTCTCCAACACCTGTTGTTTCCTGATTTTGTAATGATTGCCATTCTAACTGGTGTGAGATGGTATCTCATTGTGGTTTTGATTTGCATTTCTCTGATGGCGAGTGATGATGAGCATTTTTTCATGTGTCTGTTGGCTGTATGAATGTCTTCTTTTGAGAAATGTGTGTTGATATCCTTTCCCCATTTTTTGATGGGGTTGGTTGTTTTTTTCTTGTATATTTGTTTGAGTTCTTTGTAGATTCTGGAAATTAGCCCTTTGTCATGAGTAGATTGCAAAAACTTTCTCCCATTCTGTAGGTTGCCTGTTCACTCTGATGGTAGTTTCTTTTGCTGTGCAGAAGCTCTTGAGTTTAATGAGATCCCATTTGTCAATTTTGGCTTTTGCTGCTGTTGCTTTTGGTGTTTTAGACATGAAGTCCTTGCCCATGCCTATGTCCTGAATGGTACTACCTAGATTTTCTTCAAGGGTTTTTATGGTATTAAGTCTAACATTTAAGTCTCTAATCCATCTTGAATTAATCTTCGTATAAGGAGTAAGGAAAGGATCCAGTTTCAGCTTTCTACTTATGGCTAGCCAATTTTCCAGCACCATTTATTAAATAGGGAATCCTTTCCCCATTTCTTGTTTCTCTCAGGTTTGTCAAAGATCAGATGGTTGTAGATGTGTGGCATTATTTCTGAGGACTCCGTTCTGTTCCATTGGTCTATATCTCTGTTTTGGTACCAGTACCAAGCTGTTTTGGTTACTGTAGCCTTGTAGTATAGTTTGAAGTCAGGTAGCGTTACGCCTCCGGCTTTGTCCTTTTGACTTAGGATTGTCTTGGCAATGCGGGCTCTTTTTTGGTTCCATATGAACTTTAAAGCCGTTTTTTCCAATTCGGTGAAGAAACTCATTGGTAGCTTGATGGGGATGGCATTGAATCTATAGATAACCTTGGGCAGTATGGCCATTTTCACGATATTGATTCTTCCTATCCATGAGCATGGTATGTTCTTCCATTTGTTAGTGTCCTCTTTGATTTCACTGAGCAGTGGTTTGTAGTTCTCCTTGAAGAGGTCCTTTACATCCCTTGTAAGTTGGATTCCTAGGTATTTTATTCTCTTTGAAGCAATTGTGAATGGAAGTTCATTCCTGACTTGGCTCTCTGCTTGTCTGTTACTGGTGTATAAGAATGCTTGTGATTTTTGCACATTAATTTTGTATCCTGAGACTTTGCTGAAGTTGCTTATCAGCTTAAGAAGATTTTGGGCTGAGACGATGGGGTTTTCTAAATATACAATCATGTCATCTGCAAACAGGGACAATTTGACTTCTTCTTTACCTAACTGAATACCCTTGATTTCTTTCTCTTGCCTGATTGCCCTAGCCAGAACTTCCAACACTATGTTGAATAGGAGTGGTGAGAGAGGGCATCCCTGTCTTGTGCTAGTTTTCAAAGGGAATTTTTCCAGTTTTTGCCCATTCAGTATGATATTAGCTGTGGGTTTGTCATAAATAGCTCTTATTATTTTGAGGTATGTTCCATCAATACCGAATTTGTTGAGCGTTTTTAGCATGAAGGGCTGTTGAATTTTGTCAAAAGACTTTTCTGCATCTATTGAGATAATCATGTGGTTCTTGTCTTTGGTTCTGTTTATATGCTGGATAACATTGATTGATTTGCGAATGTTGAACCAGTCTTGCATCCCAGGGATGAAGCCCACTTGATCATGGTGGATAAGCTTTTTGATGTGCTGCTGAATCCGGTTTGCCAGTATTTTATTGAGGATTTTTGCATCGATGTTCATCAGGGAGATTGGTCTATAATTCTCTTTTTTTGTTGTGTCTCTGCCAGGCTTTGGTATCAGGATGATGTTGGCCTCATAAAATGAGTTAGGGATGATTCCCTCTTTTTCTATTGATTGAAATAGTTTCAGAAGGAATGGTACCAGCTCCTCCTTGTACCTCTGGTAGAATTCAGCTGTGAATCCATCTGGTCCTGGGCTTTTTTTGGTGGGTAGGCTATTAATTGTTGCCTCAATTTCAGAGGCTGCTATTGGTCTACTCAGGGATTCAACTTCTTCCTAGTTTAGTCTTGGGAGAGTGTACGTGTCCAGGAAATTATCCATTTCTTCTAGATTTTCTAGTTGATTTGCGTAGAGGTGTTTATAGTATTCTCTGATGGTAGTTTGTATTTCTGTGGGGTCGGTGGTGATATACCCTTTATCATTTTTTATTGCGTCTATTTGATTCCTCTCTCTTTTCTTCTTTATTAGCCTTGCTAGGGGTCTCTCAATTTTGTTGATCTTTTCAAAAAACCAACTCCTGGATTCATTGATTTTTTGGAGGGTTTTTTGTGTCTCTATCTCCTTCAGTTCTGCTCTGATCATAGTTATTTCTTGCCTTCTGCTAGCTTTTGAATGTGTTTGCTCTTGCCTCTCTAGTTCGTTTAATTGTGATGTTAGAGTGTCAATTTTAGATCTTTCCTGCTTTCACTTGTGGGCACTTAGTGCTATAAATTTCCCTCTACACACTGCTTTAAATGTGTCCCAGAGATTCTGGTATGTTGTATCTTTGTTCTCATTGGTTTCAAAGAACATCTTTATTTCTGCTTTCATTTCGTTATGTACCCAGTAGTCATTCAGGAGCAGGTTGTTCAGTTTCCATGTAGTTGAGCAGTTTTGATTGAGTTTCTTAGTCCTGAGTTCTAGTTTGATTGCACTGTGGTCTGAGAGACAGTTTGTTATAATTTCGGTTCTTTTACATTTGCTGAGGAGTGCTTTACTTCCAATTACGTGGTCAATTTTGGAATAAGTGTGATGTGGTGCTGAGAAGAATGTATATTCTGTTGACTTGGGGTGGAGAGTTCTATAGATGTCTATTAGGTCCGCTTGGTGCAGAGATTAGTTCAATTCCTGGATTTCCTTGTTAAATTTCTGTCTCGTTGATCTGTCTAATGTTGACAGTGTAGTTTTGAAGTCCCCATTATTATTTCATGGGAGCCTAAGTCTCTTTGTAAGTCTCTAAGGACTTGCTTTATGAATCTGGGTGCTCCTGTATTGGGTGCATATATATTTAGGATAGTTAGGTCTTCCTGTTGAATTGATCCCTTTACCATTATGTAATGGCCTTCTTTGTCTCTTTTGATCTTTGATGGTTTAAAGTCTGTTTTATCAGAGAGTAGGACTGCAACCCCTGCTTTTTTTTTTTTGTTCTCCATTTGCTTGGTAGATCTTCCTCCATCCTTTTATTTTGAGCCTATGTATGTCTCTGCATGTGAGATGGGTCTCCTGAAGACAGCAGACTGATGGGTCTTGACTCTTTATCCAGTTTGCCAGTCTGTGTCTTTTAATTGGAGCATTTAGTCCATTTACATTTAAGGTTAATATTGTTATGTGTGAACTTGATCCTGCCCTTGTGATATTAACTGGTTATTTTGCTCATTAGTTGATGCAGTTTCTTCCTAGGCTCGATGGTCTTTACATTTTGGCATGTTTTTGCAATGGCTGGTACCTGTTGTTCCTTTCCATGTTTAGGGCTTCCTTCAGGGTCTCTTGTAAGGCAGGCCTGGTGGTGACAAAATCTCTAAGCATTTGCTTATCTGTAAAGAATTTTATTTCTCCTTCACTTATGAAACTTAGTTTGGCTGGATATGAAATTCTGGGTTGAAAATTCTTTTCTTTAAGAATGTTGAATATTGGCCCCCACTCTCTTCTGGCTTGTAGAGTTTCTGCTGAGAGATCTGCTGTCAGTCTGATGGGCTTCACTTTGTGGGTACCCCGACCTTTCTCTCTGGCTGCCCTTAAGATTTTTTCCTTCATTTCAACTTTGGTGAATCTGGCAATTATGTGTCTTGGAGTTCCTCTTCTGGAGGAGTATCTTTGTGGCGTTCTCTGTATTTCCTGAATTTGAATGTTGGCCTGCCCTGCTAGGTTGGGGAAGTTCTCCTGGATGATATCCTGTAGTGTGTTTTCCAATATGGTTCCATTTTCCCCCTCACTTTCAGGCACCCCAATCAGACGTAGATTTGGTCTTTTTACATAATCCCACACTTCTTGCAGGCTTTGTTCATTTCTTTTTCTTCTTTTTTCTTTTGGTTTCTCTTCTCGCTTCATTTCGTTCATTTGATCCTCCATCGCTGATACTCTTTCTTCCAGTTGATCGAGTCGGTCACTGAAGCTTGTGCATTTGTCACGTATTTCTCGTGTCATGGTTTTCATCTCTGTCATTTCGTTTATGACCTTCTCTGCATTAATTAGTCTAGCTGTCAATTCTTCCACTCTTTTTTCAAGATTTTTAGTTTCTTTGCGCTGGGTACGTAATTCCTCCTTTAGCTCTGAGAGGTTTGATGGACTGAAGCCTTCTTCTCTCATCTCATCAAAATCATTCTCTGACCAGCTTTGATCCGTTGCTGGCGATGGGCTGTGCTCCTTTGCAGGAGGAGATGCGCTCTTATTTTTTGAATTTCCAGCTTTTCTGCCCTGCTTTTTCCCCATCTTTGTGGTTTTATCTGTCACTGGTCTTTGATGATGGTGACGTACTGATGGGATTTTGATATAGGTGTCCTTCCTGTTTGATAGGTTTCCTTCTGACTGTCAGGACCCTCAGCTATAGGTCTGTTGGAGATTGCTTGAGGTCCACTCCAGACCCTGTTTGCCTGGGTATCAGCAGCAGAGGTTGCAGAAGATAGAATATTGCTGAACAGCGAGTGCACCTGTCTGATTCTTGCTTTGGAAGCTTCCTCTCAGGGGTGTACTCCACCCTGTGAGGTGTGGGGTGTCAGACTGCCCCTAGTGGGGGATGTCTCCCAGTTAGGCTACTCAGGGGTCAGTGACCCACTTGAGCAGGCAGACTGCCCCTTCTCAGATCTCAACCTCCGTGTTGGGAGATCCACTGCTCTCTTCAAAGCTGTCAGACAGAGTCGTTCGCGTTTCACAGGCTTCTGCTCCTTTAGCTGAGCCCTGTCCCCAGAGGCGCAGTCTACAGAGACAGGCAGGTTTCCTTGAGCTGCTGTGAGCTCCACCCAGTTCCAGCTTCCCAGCGGCTTTAGTTACCTACTTAAGCCTCAGCGATGGCGGGCGCCCCTCCCCCAGCCTCGCTGCTGCCTTGCGGTTAGATTGCCGCAGACTGCTGTGTTAGCAAGGAGAGAGGCTCCGTGGGCGTGGGACCCTCCCGGCCAGGTGTGGGATACAATCTCCGGTGTGCCGGTGTTACAGCGCAGTATTGGGGTGGGAGTTACCCGATTTTCCAGGTGTTGTGTGTCTCAGTTCCCCTGGCTAGGAAAAGGGACTCCCTTCCCCCTCG
>NW_022310889.1:0-1605 GCF_002776525.5 Piliocolobus tephrosceles
AAGTGCTGGCCACTGAAGACAATGAAGGGAAGTGTTCAAAAGAGAATGTATTTGGTTGACTTGAGGTTGTTCATTTATTGAACCAACAACCCCAGTAGGCTGAGCCTATCAGCATTCAGAGCCATGAAAGTAGACAAGACAGTATTATGTAAGTCACTAGGTTTTTGATCTTGAAGCTATTTTCCTATGCAGTAATAAAGGAAATATACATTTTAATGCATGTTGTGACTCTTCTATTAGCAAATATCTAAAGTGTTAAAGAAATTATTTTACTTTGTGAATTTTCAGGTAACTATGTAGTCTGTACTTGAATAGATAAATATTCAGCATTCTTATCTGTGACAAACTGAACTCTAAACAATGAACTCTGAGCAAATAAACAATGATGCCTTTCTCCCTTTCCTTCAGGTATGCAGGAAATATTAGAATGAATTAGCTTTGATGTCCACATTCCTAGCTACCTTCTAAGACACAATCTTGTGTTTTATGAGTGAAGAATAGATGAGACTGGTTCAGACCAGCTTTTGCAGTGAGGCGATAGGTCCTACTACATCCCCAAGAAAAGGCACCATAGGGAATCCTGAGTGCCCGAGATTAACCAGAGGTAATTCACTTCCAGAAAATTAGGCTGAGTAGTAAAAAAAAATCCCAAATGATTGCAATCTGTATAATTCCATTTACACAACATTTTCGGAAAATGACAGGTTTATAGAACTAAAGAACAATTGCCTGGGATTACTACATAGGGGTGTATGTGAGATCAAAGTGGATGTGGCTATAAAAGGGCCGCATGAGGGACACTTGTGGTGATGCCCTTAACAACCAGAGAAAGAAAAAGAAAAGGAAAGTAAGTATACTTCAGTGTTTCAAATAGGACAATGTTTTAAATAAATCCAGAGAAAAAAGACAAAAACTATTACTGTTCATGACTGGAGTTAGGTGTGTTTTCAAACTGAAGTCAGTTGCAGTTTATCTGAGTGTATAACAGTTTAGATCTTTAATATTTGGTATGTGTTGTTATATGATATGAGTTACTTTTAAATTATATTATTGGCTTTGAGATAGAGACTTATATACTGCTGTTAGCTAAACATACAGTAAGATCCTATGTAACATTAACCAATTTTTAAAATGGCAACAGCTTGCAAAACTATAGTACAGGAGCATAATTATATGCAGAATACGTCCATCACCACAAGGGTTCCTCCTGTGGCCCTATGATAGCCACAGAAACTTCAATCTCGCCTATAACTCAAGTGCAGTAACCCTAGGCAGTTGTTCTTCATATCAGGAATTTCATCATTTCAAAAGTGTGGTGTAAATGGAATTACATAGTACAAATCTTTTGGAATTGACTCTATTCACTCAGCATAATTCTCTGGAGACTTAGCCAAGCTGTTGCCTGCATCAATGATTAAATGTCTTTTTTGCTAGTAGTATTCCATGGTGTGGATATACCATGGTTTGTTTAGGAGTTTACCTGTTGAAGGACATCTGGAATGTTTCTGTTTTTTTGACTATTACAAATAAAGCTGCTATAAACATTTATATACAAGTTTTGTGGAAACACAAATTCTCACTACTCTGGGAAGAATGTCTAGGAAT
>NW_022310890.1:0-533 GCF_002776525.5 Piliocolobus tephrosceles
GTGTGCACCAACACCCCCAGCTAATTCTTTGTATTTTTAGTAGAGACAAGGTTTTGCCATGTTGGCCAGGCTTGTCTCGAACTCCTGACCTCAGACGATCCACTGGCCGTGGCCTCCTGAAGTGCTGGGATTACAGGTGTGAGCCACCGCAACTGGCCTGAAAAAAATATTTTTAACATACTAAAGCTGATGACTTTTCTGGTTGTTGACAAAAACCTCTAATGCCAATGCCTATCTCTGTAAAAAGCAATAATATGAGGAGCTTGATTTCCTGCTAAGGTAGAAAAGGTGAGAAGATTTTTCAAGTAGTATAGGAGCTCCATCTGTGACGAGAAGCAGAAGCATTCATATCCACTTGATATTTTTTGTTATTAATCATAACTTTAAGCAACATTCTTTATCTGCCTTTAAAATGTTGACTCAAAATGTTGAGTCTTTTAGTAGTTTTTAAAATGGACATGCAAGAGGTATAATTTTTTCTTATTGCATCAGCATACACCTAAAGAGTAATAATATATAGATTTGAAGGCCAG
>NW_022310890.1:543-1513 GCF_002776525.5 Piliocolobus tephrosceles
TGGCAAGATCCTGTCTCTACATAATTTTTAAAAATTAGTCAGGTGTGGTGATACACACCTGTAGTCTCAGCTACTTAGGATGATGAGGCGGGAGGACTGCTTGGCTCCAGGAAGTCAAGGCTACAGTGAGCTGTGCTCGTGCCACTGCACTCTAGCCTGGGTGGCAGAGACCCCGTCTCAAAAAATAATCATCATCATGTTTTTTAAAGGACGTGGCCACCATAGAAGGGGAGTAGTGAAGCTGCAGTACCTTGATGAACAATTTCAGAGTTATCTAGATTAGAAAATACATAAAACTTGGCAGTATATCAGTGGGAACACAGAGTGTCATTTGAAAAATGATTCACTTGTCCAGGCCATCAACCAGTTTGAAAATTTTGGCAGGACACATGTCTTTATTAAGGGTTTTCCAATGTTTTAGGAACAATCCTAACACATTTCTTTGCAATCTGGTAGTAGTTTTATAGAATTCTTCCAGAAAAGGTTTTTAAGCAGTGAAGACCCTAATCGTGAAATGTCACCTTGGAAGTGTTAGAATTCTCATTTGAACTGTCTCACTTCTCTCACCTCTTTACAAATACTGATCATACAGCTGTAAACAGGAAATACTGAACGAAGCTTAGGTGTCTAAATCACCAATGTGAGCACATGCAGCTTTCCCTGAATGGTGGCTAATGGCTTTGAAGTGCCTATGTGCGTAAGAAGAGGCCAGATGACTCTGATGACACGCATTCCAGCCCAGACTATAATAACTACTGCAATGGTGTAGAAGTCATGAATATAAATGAGGTTTTTCGATATCTGGAAAAACATCAATTGACCATAAAAACACTTTTAGTTTCTATTGGTGTCATTTATATTTTTAGTCTTAAATTTATGATTGAAGAAAATACTAAGTTTTGTTTAGAGGCTATAAAGATATAATTTTTAAGACTTAAATATCCTTGTTTTAAAAGTAAATATAAATTTT
>NW_022310892.1:0-3616 GCF_002776525.5 Piliocolobus tephrosceles
TTCCATCAATACCGAATTTATTGAGCGTTTTTAGCATGAAGGGCTGTTGAATTTTGTCAAAAGCCTTTTCTGCATCTATTGAGATAATGATGTGGTTTTTGTCTTTGGTTCTGTTGATATGCTGGATTACGTTGATTGATTTGCAAATGTTGAACCAGCCTTGCATCCCAGGAATGAAGCCCACTTGATCATGGTGGATAAGTTTTTGATGTACTGCTGAATCCGGTTTGCCAGTATTTTATTGAGGATTTTTGCATCGATGTTCATCAGGGATATTGGTCTAAAATTTTCTTTTTTTGTTGTGTCTCTGCCAGGCTTTGGTATCAGGATGATGTTGGCCTCATAAAATGAGTTAGGGAGGATTCCCTCTTTTTCTATTGATTGGAATAGTTTCAGAAGGAATGGTACCAGCTCCTCCTTGTACCTCTGGTAGAATTCAGCTGTGAATCCATCTGGTCCTGGACTTTTTTTGGTGGGTAGGCTATTAATTATTGCCTCAATTTCAGAGGCTGCTATTGGTCTATTCAGGGATTCAACTTCTTCCTGGTTTAGTCTTGGAAGGGTGTAAGTGTCCAGGAAATTATCCATTTCTTCTAGATTTTCTAGTTGATTTGCGTAGAGGTGTTTATAGTATTCTCTGATGGTAGTTTGTATTTCTGTGGGGTCAGTGGTGATATCCCCTTTATCATTTTTTATTGTGTCTATTTGATTCTTCTCTCTTTTCTTCTTTATTAGTCTTGCTAGTGGTCTGTCTATTTTGTTGATTTTTTTCAAAAAACCAACTCCTGGATTCATTGATTTTTTGGAGGGTTTTTTGTGTCTCTATCTCCTTCAGTTCTGCTCTGATCTTAGTTATTTCTTGCCTTCTGCTAGCTTTTGAATGTGTTTGCTCTTGCTTCTCCAGTTCTTTTAATTGTGATGTTAGAGTGTCAATTTTAGATCTTTACTGCTTTCTCTTGTGGGCATTTAGTGCTATAAATTTCCCTCTACACACTGCTTTAAATGTGTCCCAGAGATTCTGGTATGTTGTATCTTTGTCTCATTGGTTTCAAAGAACATCTTTATTTCTGCCTTCATTTCGTTATGTACCCAGTAGTCATTCAGGAGCAGGTTGTTCAGTTTCCATGTAGTTGAGCGGTTTTGATTGGGTTTCTTAGTCCTGAGTTCTAGTTTGATTGCACTGTGGTCAGAGAGACAGTTTGTTATAATTTCTGTTCTTTTAAATTTGCTAAGGAGTGCTTTACTTCCAATTATGTGGTCAATTTTGGAATAAGTGCGATGTGGTGCTGAGAAGAATGTATATTCTGTTGACTTGGGGTGGAGAGTTCTATAGATGTCTATTAGGTCCGCTTGGTGCAGAGATGAGTTCAATTCCTGGATATCCTTGTTAACTTTCTGTCTCGTTGATCTGTCTAATGTTGACAGTGGTGTGTTGAAGTCTCCCATTATTATTGTATGGGAGTCTAAGTCTCTTTGTAAGTCTCTAAGGACTTGCTTTATGAATTTGGGTGCTCCTGTATTGGGTGCATATATATTTAGGATAGTTAGCTCTTCCTGTTGAATTGATCCCTTTACCATTATGTAATGGCCTTCTTTGTCTCTTTTGATCTTTGATGGTTTAAAGTCTGTTTTATCAGAGACTAGGATTGCAACCCCTGCTTTTTTTTGTTCTCCATTTGCTTGGTAGATCTTCCTCCATCCCTTTATTTTGAGCCTATGTATGTCTCTGCATGTGAGATGGGTCTCCTGAAGACAGCAGACTGATGGGTCTTGACTCTTTATCCAGTTTGCCAGTCTGTGTCTTTTAATTGGAGCATTTAGTCCATTTTACATTTAAGGTTAATATTGTTATGTGTGAACTTGATCCTGCCATTATGATATTAACTGGTTATTTTGCTCATTAGTTGATGCAGTTTCTTCCTAGGCTCGATGGTCTTTACATTTTGGCATGTTTTTGCAATGGCTGGTACCGGTTGTTCCTTTCCATGTTTAGGGCTTCCTTCAGGGTCTCTTGTAATGCAGGCCTGGTGGTGACAAAATCTCTAAGCATTTGCTTATCTGTAAAGAATTTTATTTCTCCTTCACTTATGAAACTTAGTTTGGCTGGATATGAAATTCTGGGTTTAAAATTCTTTTCTTTAAGAACGTTGAATATTGGCCCCCACTCTCTTCTGGCTTGTAGAGTTTCTGCCGAGAGATCTGCTGTCAGTCTGATGGGCTTCCCTTTGTGGGTAACCCGACCTTTCTCTCTAGCTGCCCTTAAGATTTTTTCCTTCATTTCAACTTTGGTGAATCTGGCAATTATGTGTCTTGGAGTTGCTCTTCTGGAGGAGTATCTTTGTGGCGTTCTCTGTATTTCCTGAATTTGAATGTTGGCCTGCCCTGCTCGTTTGGGGAAGTTCTCCTGGATGATATCCTGTAGAGTGTTTTCCAATTTGGTTCCATTTTCCCCCTCACTTTCAGGCACCCCAATCAGACGTAGATTTGGTCTTTTGACATAATCCCATACTTCTTGCAGGCTTTGTTCATTTCTTTTTCTTCTTTTTTCTTTTGGTTTCTCTTCTCGCTTCATTTCATTCATTTGATCCTCCATCGCTGATACTCTTTCTTCCAGTTGATCGAGTCGGTTACTGAAGCTTGTGCATTTGTCACGTATTTCTCGTGTCATGGTTTTCATCTCTGTCATTTCGTTTATGACCTTCTCTGCATTAATTAGTCTAGCTGTCAATTCTTCCACTCTTTTTTCAAGATTTTTAGTTTCTTTGCGCTGGGTACGTAATTCCTCCTTTAGCTCTGAGAGGTTTGATGGACTGAAGCCTTCTTCTCTCATCTCATCAAAATCATTCTCTGACCAGCTTTGATCCATTGCTGGTGATGGGCTGTGCTCCTTTGCAGGGGGAGATGCGCTCTTATTTTTTGAATTTCCAGCTTTTCTGCCCTGCTTTCTCCCCATCTTTGTGGTTTTATCTGTCTCTGATCTTTGATGATGGTGACGTACTGATGGGGTTTTGATATAGGTGTCCTTCCTGTTTGATAGTTTTCCTTCTGACAGTCAGGACCCTCAGCTATAGGTCTGTTGGAGATTGCTTGAGGTCCACTCCAGACCCTGTTTGCCTGGGTATCAGCAGCAGAGGTTGCAGAAGATAGAATATTGCTGAAGAGCGAGTGCACCTGTCTGATTCTTGCTTTGGAAGCTTCCTCTCAGGGGTGTACTCCACCCTGTGAGGTGTGGGGTGTCAGACTGCCCCTAGTGGGGGATGTCTCCCAGTTAGGCTACTCAGGGGTCAGTGACCCACTTGAGCAGACAGACTGCCCCTTCTCAGATCTCAACCTCCGTGTTGGGAGATCCACTGCTCTCTTCAAAGCTGTCAGACAGAGTCGTTCGCGTCTGGACAGGCCTCTGCTGCTTTACCTGAGCCCTGTCCCCAGAGGTGGAGTCTACAGAGACAGGCAGGTTTCCTTGAGCTGCTGTGAGCTCCACCCAGGTCGAGCTTCCCATCGGCTTTATTTACCTACTTAAGCCTCAGCGATGGCGGGCGCCCCTCCCCCAGCCTCGCTGCTGCCTTGCGGTTAGATTGCCGCAGACTGCTGTGTTAGCAAGGAGGGAGGCTCCGTG
>NW_022310893.1:0-2302 GCF_002776525.5 Piliocolobus tephrosceles
AAAAAAAAAAAAAAATATTCTGAGAAACTGATTTGTGTTGTGTGAATTCATCTCACACATTTACACTGTTCTTTACACTGAGCAGTTTGCTAACACTGTTTTCTTGGAATCAGCAATGGGATATTTTGGAGCGCATTTAAACTTATGGTGACAAAGGAAATATACTCAGACAGAAACAAGAAAGAAGCTTTCTGAGAAACTGCTTTCTGATTTTTGAATTCATCTCAGAGAGTTCCACCTTTGTGTTCATGGAGTAGTTTGGTAGCACTGTTTTTGGAGAATCCATGAAGGGATATTTTATATCACATTGAAGCCTATGGTAACAAAGGATATATAATCAGATAAAAACTAGAAAGAAGCTTTCTCAGAAACTTCTTTGTGATGTGTAAATTCATCTCACAGAGTTACAACTTTCTTTTCATGGAGCAGCTTGCTGACACTGTTTTCATGGAATTTGCCACGGGATATTTGGGAGCGCATTGGGGAGTACAGCAAAAAAGCGTATATACTCAGAAAAAAACTAGAAAGAAGCTTTCTGAGAAACTGCCTTGTGATTTGTGAATTCATCTCACAGAGTTACACGATTCTTTTCATGGAGCAGTTTGGAGGCATGCTTTTTGGGGAATCTGAGAAGGGATATTTTGGATCCCATTGAAGCCCATGGTGACAAAGGAAATAATCTCATACAAAAAGTAGAAGAAGCTTTTTGAGAAAGTTCTTTCTGATGTATGAATTAATCTTACATTATTATACCTTTCTTTTCATGGAGTAGTTTGCTAACAATGTTTTCGTGGAATCCGCAACGTGACATTTTTGAGCACATGGAGGCCTATGGTGACAAAGGAAATATCCTCAGATTAAACCAAAAAGAAGCTTTCTGAGAAACTGCTTTGTGATGTGTGAATTCACCTCACAGAGTTGCAACTTTTTTTCATGGGGAAGTTTGCTAACACTGTTTTCGAGGAATCTTCACAGGGATACTTTGGAGCACATTGAGGACTATGGTGAAAAAACAAATATCCTCAGATAAAAACTAGAAAGAAAGTTTCTGAGAAACTGCTTAGTGATGTGTGAGTTCATTGTACAGAGTTACGCTGTTGTTTTCATTGAGAGGTTTGCTAACTCTGTTTTCTTGGAATCTGCAATGGCATATTTCGGAGTGCATTTTAAGCTTATGGTGGCAATGGAAATACCTTCATATAAAAACTAGAAAGAATCTTTCTGATAAACCATTTTGTCATGTGTTAATTCGAATGACTGAGTTACATGATTCTCTTCATGGATCAGTTCTGTAGCACTCTTTTTGGGGAATCTGAGAAGGGATATTTTGGATCATGTTGAAGCCTATGGTGACAAAGGAAGTATCCTCAGAAAAACAAAAAGGAACTTTCTGAGTATCTGCTGTGTGATGTGTGAATTCATCTCACAGGGTAACACTGTTCTTTTCATGGAGCAGTTTGCTAACACAGTTTTCTTGATATGTGCAATGGGAAATTTCGGAATGCATTGAACCTTATGATGAAAAAGGAAATATCCTCACACAAAATCTAGAAAAAACTTTCTGAAAAACTTCTTAGTGATTTGTGAATTCATCTCATGGAGTTACACGTTTCTTTTCAAGGAGAAGTATGGTAGCACTCTTCTTGTGGAATCTGAAAAGGGATATTTTGCATCACAAGGAAGCCTATGGTGACAAGGGAAATATCCTCAGTTAAAAACTAGAAAGAAGCTTTCTGAGAAACTTCTTTGTTTTGTGTGTATGCATTTTACAGAGTAGCACCATGCTTTTCATGGAGCAGTTTGCTAACACTGTTTTCATGGAATCTACAAATGGATATTTTTTAGTGAGTTGAGGCTTATGGTGACAAAGGAAATATCCTACCTTAAAAACCGAAAGAAGCTTTCTGAGAAACTGCTTTGTGATGTCTGATTCATCTCAAAGTGTTACAATGTTCTTTCCATTGAACAATTTGCCAACACTGGTTTCTTGGAATCTGCAATGGAATATTTCAGAGTGCATTGAAGCTTATGTTGACAAATGAAATATCCTCATATAAATACCAGAAAGAAAATTTCTGAGAAAGTGCTTTGTGATGTGCTAATTCATCTCACAGAATTACACGATTCTTTTCATATGTCATTTTGGTAGCAATGCTTTTGAGGAATCTGAGAAGGAATATTTTGGATCGCATTTAAGCCTCTGGTGGCAAAGGAAATATCCACAGATAAAAACCAGAAAGAAGCTTTCTGAGAAAGTTCTTTGTGATGTGTGAATTCATCTCATAGAGTTACACCTTTCTTT
>NW_022310894.1:0-7373 GCF_002776525.5 Piliocolobus tephrosceles
CAGAAACCGTACAAGCCAGAAGCAATTGGGGGCCCATATTCAACATTCTGAAAGAAAAGAATTTCCAACCTAGAATTTTGTATCTAGCCAAACTAAGCTTCATAAGTAAAGAAGAAATAAGATCCTTTTCAGAAAAGCAAATACTGAGGGAATAAGTCACCACCAGGCCTGCCTTGCGAGAGCTCCTGAAAGAAGCACTAAATATGGAAAGGAAAAACCATTACCAGCCACTACAAAACACACTGAAGTACACTGACCAGTGACATTATGACACAACCACATAAACAACTCTGAAAATAGCTAGCTACATCATGATGACAGGATCAAATTCATGCATAACAATATTAACCTTTAATGTAAATGGGCTGAATGCACCAATTAAAAGACACAGACAGCATGGCAACCTGGACAGAGTGAAACTCCATTGGTATGCTGTCTTCAAGAGCCCCATCTCATGTTCAAAGAGACACATAGGCTCAAAATAAAGGGATGGAGGAAGATTTACCAAGCAAATGGAAAAGAGAAAAAAAAGCAGGGGTTGCAATCCTAGTATCTGATGAAACAGACATTAAAACAACAAAGATCAAAAATTACAAAGAAGGGCATTACGTAATGATAAAGGGCTCAATTCAACAAGAAGAGCTAACTATCCTAAGTACATATGCACCCAACACAGCAGCACTCAGATTCATAAAGACCTTCAAAGAGACTTAGACTCTCACACAATAATAGTGGGAGACTTGAACACCCCCACTATCAATATTAGAGCATTAAGAGAGAAAATTAACAAAGATATTCAGGACCTGAACTCAGCTAAAGATCAAGTGGACTGGATAAATATATAGAGAACTCTCCACCCAAAAGCAACAGAATATACATTCTCATGGACACAGAGTACTTACTCAAAAACTGATCACATAATCTGAAGTAAAATATTCCTCAGCAAATGCAAAACAACTGAAATCATAACAGTCTCTCAGACCACAGCATAATTAAATTAGAACTCAACGTTAAGAAACTCACTCAAAACCACACAACTACAAGGAAATTAAACAACCTGCTCCTGAATGACTCCTTGGTAAATAATGAAATTAAGGCACAAATCAAGAAGTTATTTGAAACTAAAGAGAACAAACAGACAACATACCTGAATCTCTGGGATGCAGCTAAAGCAATGTTAAGAGGGAAATTTATGCCCTCATCAAAAAGCTGGAAAAATTTCAGGTCAACAACCTAACATCACAACCACATGAACTAAAGAACCAAGAGTAAACAAATCCCAAAGCTGGCAGAAGACAATAAATAAACAAGATCAAAGCAGAACTAAAGGAAAGGGAGACACAAAAAGCCTTTCAGAAAATCAACCAATCCAGGACCTGTTTTTTTGTGAAAAAAAAAAAAATAAAATAAATAGATTACTACTAGCTAGACAAAGAGGAAAAGAGAGAAGAATCAAATAGACACAATAAAAAATGATAAGGGAGCTATCACTACTGGCCCCACAGAAATATAAACAACCATGAGAGAATACTATAAACACATCTATGCACTTGAACTATAATAGAACATCTAGAAGAAATTGATAAATTCCTGAACTCAACACCCTCCCAAGACTGAATCAGGAAGAAACTGAATCCCTGAATAGACCAATAACAAGTTCTGAAATTGAGGCAGTAATAAATAGCCTACCAATCAAAAAAAGCCCAGGACCAGATGAATTTACTGCTGAATTCTACCAGAGGTACAAAGAAGAGCTGGTACCATTTTTACTGAAACTGTTCCAAACAATTGAAAAGAAGAGACTCCTCCCTAACTCATTTTATGAGGCCAGCATCATCCTCATTCTAAAACTTGGCATAGATATAAAAAAAAAAAAAAGAAAGAAAGAAAGAAAAAAGAAAACTTCAGACTGATTTCCTCTATCGTTTTCCTGTTTTTCAATTTCATTGCTTTCTGTTCTAATTTTAATTATATATCTTATTCTGCTTGCTTTAGGCTTAAATTGTTCTCTCTCCCTAGTTTCCTAAGGTAGAAATTTAGATGATTGATTTTAGATCTTTCTTTTTTCTTATATATGAATTTAATGTTTTAATGGAGAATAGGCCTTTGTTATGAACAATTCTCTGGCCATATTTTATATGGTTACCTTTCTATTCCCTGTGTCAGTCCATAAGGAGACCTTTCTTGACTCTATCATTGGTATCTGATGAAGTTCCCAATGGCAAATATTCATGAGTTTGGGACCTGCCCCCACCTCCATGACTTTTGTCCACTCTCAAAGGAGCCTCCACTCATTCATTCCAATTACCATTTATATGTTCCTGCTGGTTTATGGCTTCAGGTAAGCAGATATCAACTATTACTCTAAAATAGCCTATATCTGTAGATTTCCCAGTAGTGATTTATTGTGTGATCTCCATTCAGTAAGAATGGGAATGACAACTTCAAAACCCTTTACGTGTCAAAGCTCCCCCTATTCATTTTAATCTTTTTATTAATTATCTAATACCATGTTTGGAAAAACTGAATGCTATATATATATATATATATACACACACACACATATATATGTGTGTTTGTGTATACATAAATATTCTCAATATATACAATGGAAAGAAATTTCTGTCCGTACAAGTAGATACTACTACTTAAGTATATTGAAAAATCAGTGATCTTAGTGGGTAAGTGGTCTAGTAATTAATTACAATCAGATACAAGTGGCCATGTTTTAAGACTTATTCCCAGAAACTCATTTGTCTGTTCATTAGGGCAAACCTAAAACTCCATCCTCGAAATAACCATATTTTGATAAATATTTTAATTTTAAAAGTAAATTTATGAATAAATTTAGTAATAACAACAAAAAGATTTATTCTGTGTTGACTCCCTACCTTCTATTCCACTTAGTTATAACCTCATAACATTGGTACTGTTTTTTGATATTGTAGTGGTTGCCATGAGAACTATGTACCTTGTTTAGGCATGATTATTATATAGATCCTACCCTATACTCACTTTCTGATGTTATAAAAGAATATCACGCTTATTCTCAGCAGGATCAATTGATAAATACAGCTCTGAATTGAAAGGAGCTTTACTTTGTCTTGAACATTCCACCAGCTTTACTTTGTCTTGAACATTCCACCAATCTACTGTATAAAAGTTCAGCTACGAGAAAGGAAACTTATGAAGGATTTTCTAAAATCTATCAGTTCATACTTTCTCCCGACAGTCTAAAATTGATCCCTTAACACAAGGTAAGATGAGGATAATAGCTCAACAATAGCAGGTAGATATCCCGTAGAACTTCTTTCACTGAATTGAATTTTTCGGAAATGTCCTTAACCACACTGAGGGCTATTTAAAGAAATGATGCCACATATATCATTGCTATGGGCCCTAAAATGACGCTGTTGAGAAAGATCGTGACACTTCAAAATATCCTCGCCTTGGGGGCCATCTGACAAATTATTTGCATCAGGAAATGTTATGCTTTTTAGAAATTTGGTTTGGTTTCATCATATTTATTCAGAACCTAATGTAACTGACTAGCTTTCCCACCTGGCTTTCATTACTATGAAGGTTGAAGTCAAATTTATACATTTCAAATCTAGCAAATATTTGCAACTCCATAGTTTTCATTTTATTACAAGTTTCAGTCATGCCTTGACCTACCCTCTTTACACTTGTGAGTTGTCTAATTTATCCTATTTTGAAAGATATTTAATATAGCATAATATGAACTTATACACCTATATGAAAAACATATGTTCAAAAATGTTTGTAATACTGTATAAGGTATTATAACTCTTAAAATCTGAGATAGAGGCATAAAGTAAACACGACAGTCGAAAAAGAAAGCAATGGCCCACTTATTATAGAGAAAGTCTAGGGAGGATTTCAGGAGGAGCATCTTGACAAGTGAATAGGATTCATCTGGCTGAAGAGGGAGGCAGGCATTTCTTCCAAGGGGACAGTAAATGATAATGGGAAGCACAAGTAAGAAAGTACTTATTTCTTAACCAGGCAGAAACAACTGCATAAATGGGAGTATAAATCCTTATGCAGCACAAACTGAGAAGAAATTCACCTCCTTTTAAAGAATGATGTCTATCAAAGCCACTCTGTTTTAGTTCACTGTGCTTGATTAAGCAAAAGCTGAATAGTAGAAGATTGAATCAGCTTACCTTGACATACTGAAACGGCTGTGTGGGAAATTAAATTCCACTATCTGAAAGGTAACAAATACATACTCATATTTCACTAGAATTGTTCAAATTTCTTATCTCTGGTATACAAATATGAAATTATTCCAATGAATTAAAGTTAGATTGGGTAATATTTTTGGTAGATTGCAAAAGTCCTGGTTTACTTTTATTCCTTTAAGTTCTACTAGTTGTGAAGCCAATGCTAAAGAAACAAAAAACATGAAAGGATAACCATTCCTCTAATTAACTTCTCTTGTTTTGTTGTTTCCACACGTGTTACAAAAGCTTGTCCATTGTGAGACAAGATGCAACCTCAAACCCTCCGTTTCAGAAAGCTGTCTCATACAAAAGTAATGAATTCATAATTGTTGGATAATTCTGCCTTTAAAAGACAGAAACGTCTTCAAAGGTAGGACAAGCCTATTGAGCAGACGCAGAGATATAATGTGCTTTGAAGAAGTGGTCATCTGTCATATGTCAACCATTATATATATTGACACAAACATTGCCATATAATCCTTAAAAGGACCTTGACAGTAAGAAATTAGTAGTTCTGACTTACTAGTAAGGAAATGAATAAAGGGAAGCTAAGTGATTTGCTTAGTCTAACACAGTTGATGGGTGGTAGGACAATAATTGGCACCCGTACTTTCCTCTTTAGCTTCTTCACTTTTGAGAGAAGTCACCTTGGGCCCAGAATGTTAAATTACATTCTCAGAGTAAGTGGCAAAGCCAAGTTCAGTGCTTTGATCAGATGACGTAACTGCCATAGGAGAGTTGAAAGCAGATTCGAATCTGGGAGTTAAAGGTATGTGATGTTTTTCTTACTGTAACTATATAGAACACATAATCTGACTTTATTTTGATTAGGAAAATTTTCTTAGAAATGAAAATCAATGTTAGAATGAGAAATAATTTGCAAATACCTGCTCAGCCATTTTGCAGTGGATCTTAAGAAGTTAACTGATGTTAAAGGACACATATTACAAGCAATTAAAAGAAATGCCCAACCAAAGCTGATTAATGTTTTCTTCCTGATTTAGCTTACTTTGATTTCTTTCTAGAATCTGATTGATCAGCTGTCTTTATGTGATTGGTTTTGTATTTTCTTTCCCTTCAGTTTTCCTATATAGACATTTTCCCATACAGACATTTTTCTGAAACGTCTATATGTTCAGAGTTGGAGAGATTGTGACGTAGAGAATAGAATCTAAAACATCTCTTATCAACTTATTAATTTGGTATCCATATAAATATAATTTTATGTATCCTAAATTAACTAAGGAAATCATCGTTTCCCCTTCAGAACTTGCTGAACTGTCTGAAAATGTTCATATTTCCTTTCCATGGAAAAAGTTTTCCAAAAACCACATTTTATTTACCACTTCTATTGTTTTCTCTGAAAATATAAATATATATAAAATGTATAATATACAAAAAGATATTAAAAATGCCAAAAAAGATAAACCAAACACTTAAATTGCCAACTGGGTTAAAAATACAACATTTCCAGTATAGTTTAAACTAGTCCTGGGGGGCGGAGCAAGATGGCCGAATAGGAACACCTTCAGTCTCCATCTGCCAGCACGAGCGACACAGAAGACCAGTGATTTCTGCATTTTCAACTGAGGTACTGGGGTCATCTCACTCGGGAGTGCCGGACAATCGGTGCTGGTCAGCTGCTGCAGCCTGACCAGCGAGAGCTGAAGCAAGGCGAGGCATCGCCTCACCTGGGAAGCGCCAGGGGGAAGGAGGTCCCTTTTCCTAGCCAGGGGAACTGAGACACACAACACCTGGAAAATCGGGTAACTTCCACCCCAATACTGCGCTGTAACACCGGCACACCGGAGATTATATCCCACACCTGGCCGGGAGGGTCCCACGCCCACGGAACCTCCCTCCTTGCTAACACAGCAGTCTGCGGCAATCTAACCACAAGGCAGCAGCGAGGCTGGGGGAGGGGCGCCCGCCATCGCTGAGGCTTAAGTAGGTAAATAAAGCCACTGGGAAGCTCGAACTGGGTGGAGCTCACAGTAGCTCAAGGAAAACTGTCTGTCTCTGTAGACTCCGCCTCTGGGGAAAGGGCTCAGCTAAAGCAGCAGAGGCCTGTCCAGACGCGAACGACTCTGTCTGACAGCTTTGAAGAGAGCAGTGGCTCTCCCAACACGGGGGTTGAGATCTGAGAAGGGGCAGTCTGCCTGCTCAAGTGGGTCACTGACCCCTGAGTAGCCTAAATGGGAGACATCCCCCACTAGGGGCAGCCTGACACCCCACACCTCACATGGTGGAGTACACCCCTGAGAGGAAGCTTCCAAAGCAAGAATCAAACAGGTGCACTCGCTGTTCAGCAATATTCTATCTTCTGCAACCTCTGCTGCTCATACCCAGGCAAACAGGGTCTGGAGTGGACCTCAAGCAATCTCGAACACACCTATAGCTGAGGGTCCTGACTGTCAGAAGGAAAACTATCAAACAGGAAGGTCACCTATACCAAAACCCCATCAGTACGTCATCATCATCAAAGACCAGAGACAGATAAAACCACAAAGATGGGGAAAAAGCAGGGCAGAGAAGCTGGAAATTCAAAAAATAAGAGCGCATCTCCTCCTGCAAAGGAGCACAGCCCATCGCCAGCAATGGATCAAAGCTTGTCAGAGAATAATTTTGATGAGATGAGAGAAGAAGGCTTCAGTCCATCAAACCTCTCAGAGCTAAAGGAGGAATTACGTACCCAGCGCAAAGAAACTAAAAATCTTGAAAAAAGAGTGGAAGAATTGACAGCTAGACTAATTAATGCAGAGAAGGTCATAAACGAAATGACAGAGATGAAAACCATGACACGAGAAATACGTGACAAATGCACAAGCTTCAGTAAACGACTCGATCAACTGGAAGAAAGAGTATCAGCGATGGAGGATCAAATGAATGAAATGAAGCGAGAAGAGAAACCAAAAGAAAAAAGAAGAAAAAGAAATGAACAAAGCCTGCAAGAAGTATGGGATTATGTCAAAAGACCAAATCTACGTCTGATTGGGGTGCCTGAAAGTGAGGGGGAAAATGGAACCAAATTGGAAAACACTCTACAGGATATCATCCAGGAGAACTTCCCCAACCTAGCAGGGCAGGCCAACATTCAAATTCAGGAAATACAGAGAACGCCACAAA
>NW_022310894.1:7473-8130 GCF_002776525.5 Piliocolobus tephrosceles
AAAGAAATGAACAAAGCCTGCAAGATGTATGGGATTATGTAAAAAGACCAAATCTACGTCTGATTGGGGTGCCTGAAAGTGAAGCGGAAAATGGAACCAAATTGGAAAACACTCTACAGGATATCATCCAGGAGAACTTCTCCAACCTAGCAGGGCAGGCCAACATTCAAATTCAGGAAATACAGAGAACGCCACAAAGATACTCCTCCAGAAGAGCAACTCCAAGACACATAATTGCCAGATTCACCAAAGTTGAAATGAAGGTAAAAATCTTAAGGGCAGCCAGAGAGAAAGGTCGGGTTACCCACAAAGGGAAGCCCAACAGACTGACAGCAGATCTCTCAGCAGAAACTCTACAAGCCAGAAGAGAGTGGGGGCCAATTCTCAACGTTCTTAAAGAAAAGAATTTTCAACCCAGAATTTCATATCCAGCCAAACTAAGTTTCATAAGTGAAGGAGAAATAAAATTCTTTACAGATAAGCAAATGCTTAGAGATTTTGTCACCACCAGGCCTGCCTTACAAGAGACCCTGAAGGAAGCCCTAAACATGGAAAGGAACAACTGGTACCAGCCATTGCAAAAACATGCCAAAATGTAAAGACCATCGAGCCTAGGAAGAAACTGCATCAACTAATGAGCAAAATAACCAGTTAATA
>NW_022310899.1:0-2616 GCF_002776525.5 Piliocolobus tephrosceles
CTGCACACCCAGTCTCGTTCCTGAGAATGAGACCCCCTCTGCTCCTGGGTGGACTGACCCCATGAGACTTTTGGCCCGCTGCTAGGTCCCAGACGTTCTTTGATTTTTTCCCTGGCATTCATGGAAAGGTCACCTGTGCACCCCTGCCAACGGGCACATGCCAGGACACCGTTGTTTCTTTCGCAGTCGGCCCGTGTGCCCCCAGGGAAACACGCTTCCACCGTCTGCTCCGGGGCACGCCAGTGCCACGCATTGGCTCCACCTCGGATTCGCCCCTGGACCTGTTGACAGGTGTCCTGGAAAGCGGGATCAGCTTGAAGGAGCCCCAGGCCCTTCAGAAGCGCGGCAGGTCACCGCTCTTTGAAAGGAGGGAGGCAGAGGGCTCAGGGCTCAGTGAACTTTCAGCTGACTCCTCGCCTTGAGGCTCATGGGATCGTTCTGGGCTGCAGCCAGGCCCTGCCTGCCTCAGTCGATGTGATGTGCTCAGCCAATCCATTCTCCCCCGGAGGGGTTCAGAATCGGATCCGATGGGGGGTCATGAGAGGACCCCAGCTGGCGCCCTGAAGCTCCCCCTCCCCTGCTGGATATCCGGCTCCAGGGTATTCAGAAGTCCGGACTCCTCCGCCGGGGGTTGGATCGTGGGACGCCGCCCGCGGCCGCCTCTCCCACGCGGCCCCCGACAGGACCCCGGATGCAGCCGCTGCCAAGGCTGCAGCAGGAGAGCCCCTGGCGCCCAGCGGGCGCCCTCCTTTAAAGGGGACGCAGCCTGACCGCCGGCGGCGGCGGAGCGCGGGGAGGCCCAGCCATTGCGCATGCGCGAGCGGCCAGCGGCTGCTCCAGGGGAGCGGGTGCTCGCGTCACAGTGGTTCCCACGGTTGTCATAGGAACCACGCCCTGAGGCCTGGGGGACAGGAGCCCTCCGTGGCAGTGCTTCGGTGGCGAGGCTCCGAGGCTCCACCGTGACCTCTCCACGGGGTCCACAGGACTGTTTCCGGATGCCAAGAGTCCAGGCAAAGGGCTCACCAGGATGTGGAAAGCACAGGCCCTGTCCTCCGGCTGAAGCAGCGCGGCGACACAGCCTCAGGCCCACCCGGACGCTGTTCTGTTCGGGTGAGTCTCCCCAGAAGTCGTTCCCCACCCGCCTCCAACTCCCCCCCCCCCCACCCCGTGATCCCGAGGACGGCTCGGCCTGCAGACCCGTGGGCTGATCTCTCCACCGAGGGTCCTTCTCAGTCAAGAGCCGAAGGCAGTAGCCTCAGCGGCTGCCTGGGGGTGTTTGTTTCTGTGCCACTGCTCTGTGACTCTGTGTGTGTGTGTGTGTGTGTGTTTGTGCGTGTCCCATTTTCGATTCTCTCTCTTGTCTCTGACTCTCTGTGAGTTTCTTGCCCTCTCTCTTTCATTTGGTGCGTGTGTGGGTGTGTGTGGGTGTTGGTGTGTGTGTGTGGAGGAAAGTGCCCGTTGCGCCTAAAAGCGATTTCTTGCATGTCGGCCTGTCTGTGGCGAGCCTCCCTCCGCGTCTGTGGCTGGGTCCTGTGTCCGCTGGTCAAGCGTTTTCGCGGCGGTTCCACTTTGGGTTTGTGAAGGCCTCGACCTCGTGAGGAGATGCCTGGCTCCCTCCGCAGTAGTTGCAACCTCATCCCCAGCCCGTGCGGCCTCTTTGCCCCTTCCTGGAGATCCCTGTCATGATTGTTTTTCTCTCCAAACCTGCTTCGGGTTGGAGCCGATTTCCTCCCGGGGAGGGGGAGCTTCAGGACGCCTGCTGGGGTCTCAGGACTCCCCTTCAGATGGGATTCAGGACCCCTACGGGGGAGAATGGATGGGCTGAGCACATCGACTGAGGCAGGCAGGGTGTCCCTGCAGCCCACAACCATCCCACGGGCCTCAAGGCGTGCCGTCAACTGAAAGTTCACTGACGCTTCTGAGCCCTCTGCCTCCCTCCTCCTTTGAAAGACAGGTCCTTGTCTTCTGGAAGAGGTGCTGTGGCATTTTCTCTGCACACCCAGTCTCGTTCCTGAGAATGAGACCCCCTCTGCTCCTGGGTGGACTGACCCCATGAGACTTTTGGCCCGCTGCTAGGTCCCAGACGTTCTTTGATTTTTTCCCTGGCATTCATGGAAAGGTCACCTGTGCACCCCTGCCAACGGGCACATGCCAGGACACCGTTGTTTCTTTCGCAGTCGGCCCGTGTGCCCCCAGGGAAACACGCTTCCACCGTCTGCTCCGGGGCACGCCAGTGCCACGCATTGGCTCCACCTCGGATTCGCCCCTGGACCTGTTGACAGGTGTCCTGGAAAGCGGGATCAGCTTGAAGGAGCCCCAGGCCCTTCAGAAGCGCGGCAGGTCACCGCTCTTTGAAAGGAGGGAGGCAGAGGGCTCAGGGCTCAGTGAACTTTCAGCTGACTCCTCGCCTTGAGGCTCATGGGATCGTTCTGGGCTGCAGCCAGGCCCTGCCTGCCTCAGTCGATGTGATGTGCTCAGCCAATCCATTCTCCCCCGGAGGGGTTCAGAATCGGATCCGATGGGGGGTCATGAGAGGACCCCAGCTGGCGCCCTGAAGCTCCCCCTCCCCTGCTGGATATCCGGCTCCAGGGTATTCAGAAGTCCGGACTCCTCCGC
>NW_022310903.1:0-2251 GCF_002776525.5 Piliocolobus tephrosceles
ACAATTAATATGATACCCATTTTTTTATGTTTTTTTAAATATGGTGTACGTTCTACATTCAATTTAAAAAAAAACTCTATACATAAATTTTTTCTTTTCCTAAATAAAAATCATATATGTTTTGTTATAATAAAAAATAATAACAATTTTGAATAATTAAATAACATGGCTATTTCTAATACATTATTTTTGTAAAATAAGTACCTCTAATTATATAGCAGTACACCATTTGGAACTACTAAACTACAGTCATCATATTACTTACTAATTTATAATAACATATATTTCTATATCAATATTCAATATAATTATGTTATCCATATTTCTTGTAAGCCTAAAATAATAGTAGTAGTATAAAACAATTAATAACATGATTTACAAGTATATATGCATTTTGCTTTTTATTTATGTAAAATGCTTAATAATGAACCAAAAATAAAACTGCATTATAGTGCGATAGTATTTACAATTTTAATACTTATAATATTAAGTCAATTAAATGTTAATTTAAAGTTAATTAAACATTATTATTTTACCCTTTCCTTCGAATCAACACCCTGAATGAATCCTAAGAACCTTGCGTGATCATTCTTAAACCCCCTTAAACAAATTCTTAACACCTTTAAAAAAAGCAATAACACCTTTTAACAATCATAAAATCTTGAAAAAATACATATTCAAATATTATCATTTTTTGTCATTTTTTATTTTATTTCGATTATTATATGAGTGTTAGTTTTTTAGCTTGATGGTTCAGAGATGATTGTTTAAAAGAAAGAGTTAAGATTTTTGTTTTGGGGTAAAAGAATAATGGTTTTACGGGTTGAAGAATTCATTTAAGCGTGTTGTTTCAAGGAAAAGGGTTTTTTGTTTGAATTGGGATTTAGTATCAAATCTTAATAATAGTAAGATTTGTTTAATTATGTTATTTAATAGGGGATTTTTTTTAGTTTATTTTTAATAGAATCTTTATAAAATGATCTAATCAAAAAATGCGAACAATTATGTGCAAAAAAAGAATACAATTGAAAAAAAAAAAACAGAATAATACAACAACAATTTACGACAAAAATAATACACATTAGACATGCTGCATATTCTCCATTTTATTGTTATAAGGTGTTAAAACACAAATAAACACTTTAAAAAAAAAAACACCACTTACCAGATTTTTTTAACAATGGAAAAAAATAATGCAAAAAAAAAATAAAAAAAAAAATAAAAAAAAAATAACAAAAAAATAATGCAAAAAATAATGCAAAAAATAATGCAAAAAAAAATGAAAAAAAAAAATAAAAAAAACCCTCCATTTACCAGATTTATTAACAATGAAAAATGATAATGCAAAAAAAACTAAAAAAAAGATACAATAACTGATTGAAATTATTGTTTTTGATTTTACCAAGACTAAGTACAAAATATTATTAAACCCTTTCCTTTGAATCAAAGGCCTGAATGAATTCTAAGAACCTTGCGTGATCATTCTTAAACCCCTTAAACAAAACAATAACACTTTTAAAAGAAGCAATAACATCCCTAAACAATTAATAACACCAATCATAAAATCTGGAAAAAGTACATATTCAAATACTACTATTTTTTGTCTTGTATTAATATTATTTTTTTTTATTGCGCAAGAGTGTTAGATTTTCAACTTAATAGTTCGGAGATCAATGATTATACAGAATTCTTAGGATTTATTTCAGAGTGTTGTTTTAAGAAGACAATTTTTTGTATTTGAATTTGGAACAGATCAATATTGAATAATATTAAAAGTAATTTAATTATGTTATTTTTTTTGACGGCAGTATTTTAGTTTAATTTACATAGAATATTCAAAAAAATACTACAAATACAAATGACAACATAAATAATACACATTAGACATGCTGGATATTCTCCATTTTATTGCTTAAAAGTGTTATAACACAAACACACACTTTGAAAAATAAAAATAAAAAAAAAATACCCCAATTACCTGATTTCTTAACAATTCCAGAAAAAAAAAAAACCCTATTTACCTATTTTTTTAACAATGAAAAATGATAATGCAAAAAAAAAAATATAAAAATTAGAGTTATTGTTTGTAATTTTACCAAGACTAATTACAAAATATTATTTTACCCTTTCCTTCGAATCAACACCCTGAATGAATCCTAAGAACCTTGAGTGATTATTCTTAAACCCCTTAAAACAAATCAATAACACCTTTTAACAATCATCAAAAATTGACAGAGTACATATTCAAATA
>NW_022310904.1:0-2408 GCF_002776525.5 Piliocolobus tephrosceles
ATCTCCACGGCCACTCCATGCCCAAACCACCTCTCTCCAAGACCACTGCAGCAGCTTCACAGCCACATCCAGCTTCCACCCTTTCCCCCTCCTGGGTTTGTACCATGTGGCAGCCAGAGTGGTTTGGTTAAAATACATATCAAGGCCAAGTGCGATGACTCACGCCTGTAATCCCAACATTTTGGGAGGCCGAGGCAGGTGGATCACCTGAGATCAGGAGTTTGAGACCAGTCTGGCCAACGTGGTAAAACCCCATCTCTACTAAAAGTACATAAATTAGCAGGGCAAGGTGGCACACACCTGTGATCCCAGCTACTCAGGAGGCTGAGGTGGGAGGATTGCTTGAGCCCAAAAGGCAGAGGTTGAAGGGAGCCGAGATCATGCCACTGCACTCCAGCCTGGATGACAGAGCAAGACTCCATCTCAAAAAAAAAAAAAAAAAAAAAAAAATCCAAATCAGATAGTGTCCTTCCCCTGCTCAAAACCCTCCTTGGCTCCCCATCTGTCTCAGAGAAGAGCCTCCAATGCTTTAGGAATCTAGCCCCTATCACTCTCCAACATCGTCCCCTTCCTCTCTCACTCTGGGGGACTCTGCTCCAGTCTCACCGCCCTCCTTGTGACCCTCAGACCACCCAGGCACTTGTGCATACCCCAGGGCCTTTGCACTAGCTGTGCCATCACCTCCACATGGCTGCCTCCTCTATTCCTCAGTTCTCTGCTTCACTGCTGTCTCCAGGAGACTTTCTCTCACCCCAACCACTCTCAGTAACAGAGAAACCCTCACCAAGCACTCCTGCTTTTTGTTATTGGGGCAAAATTCTCACAACATAAAATTTACCATATTAAAGTGTACAGTCAGTAGCATTTAGTACCTTCACAATGCTGGGCACCTATCTTGTACTAAAACTGTTATCACCCCAGGCTGAGTGTGGTGGCTTAGGGCTGAAATCTCAACACTTTGGGAGGCTGAGTCAGGAGGATTGCTTGAGGTCAGGAGTTCAAGACCAACCTAGGCAGCATAGCAAGACACCATCTCTACAAAAAATACAGGCTGGGCATGGTGGCTCACGCCTCTAATCCCAGCACTTTGGGAGGCTGAGCCTGGTGGATCACAAGGTCAGGAGTTCGAGAACAGCCTGGCCAACATGGAGAAACCCCATCTCTACTAAAAATACAAAAATTAGCCGGGCACGGTGGCACACGCCTGTAATCCCAGCTACTAGGGAGGCTGAGACAGGAGAATCACTTGAACTCGGGAGGCAGAGGTTGCAGTGAGCCGAGACAGTGCCATTGCACTCCAGTCTGGGCAACAAGAGCAAGGCTCCATCTCAAAAAATAATAATAATAATACAAAAATTAGCTCAGCATGGTAGCACATGCCTGTAGTCCCAGCTACTCGAGAGACTGAGGCAGAAGAATCCCTTAATCCCAGGATTTTGAGACTGCAGTGAGTTGTGATCCTGCCACTGCACCCCAGACTTGGTGACAGATCAAGATCGTCACCCCAATAGAAATCCAATTCTCTTTAAGCAGTTGCTCCCCATTCCCACTCTTCTGCATTCCCAGCAACCACTAGTCTACTTTCTATTTCTGTGGATTTGCCTATTCTGGACAATTCATATAAATGAACTCATACAATATACGTGACCTTTTTTTGTATTCCTCACAGAGCAACAGAAAGCCTCTATACGTGACCTCTTATGTCTGGCTCTGTTCACTCAATGCTGTATTTCTTCTTTCTTTCTTTTTGCTTTTCTTTTTTTGAAACAGAGTCTCATTCAGTCGCCCAGGTTGGAGGGCAGTGGCATGATCTCTACTCTTTGCAACCTCTCTGTCTTCCAGGTTCAAGCAATTCTCCTGCCTCAACCTCCCCAGTAGCTGGGATTACAGGCATCCGCCACCACAACCGGCTAATTTTGTATTGCTAGTAGAGACGGGGTTTCACCATGTTGGCGAGGCTGATCTCGAACTCCTGACCTCAAGTGATCCACCAGGCTCAGCCTCCCAAAGTGCTGGGATTACAGGTGTGAGCCACTGTGCCTGGCCTTTTTTGTTGAGGCAGGGTCTCACTCTGTCACCCAGGCTGGAATGCAGTGGCATGATCACGGCTCACTGTAGCCTGGACCTCCTGAGCTCAAGTGACCTTCCCACCTCAGCCTCCCAAGTAGCTGGAACTACACGCATGCGCTACTATGCCAAGGTCTCGCTATGTTGCCCAGACTGGTGTCAAATTTCTGGGCTCAAGTGATACTTTTGCCTTGGCCTCCCAAAGTGTGGGGATTCCAGGTAGGAGCCATTGTGCCCAGTCCATCACATTTTCAAAGTTCATCCATGTTGTAGCGGGTATAGTAATTCACCTGCTTTATTTCTCAACACAATAGTTACAAAGCACTTGGCGCACACCCTGC
>NW_022310904.1:2418-4041 GCF_002776525.5 Piliocolobus tephrosceles
TGAGGCTTACAGGTATTTGGTAACTCATCCAAGGTCACAGAACTGGGAAGGGGTGGACCAGGATTCCAGCCCAGGATCTCCTGACCCAGCACCTCTGCCTGTCCTCTTACTCTTCTCCCTGAGCAACAAAGATTCCTCCAACAGCAAGACCTGGCCCCACTGCTCCATGACCTCAGGAACCCGATGGCATCACGTTTTGAAGAAGAATAAAAATTTGAAAGGAAAAATAGCTCCCGAGGGTTAAGTTTAAAAGTAAGGCCTGCTAGTAAATATTATTATAGGTTTAAATTTTTTTAATATATTTAAGTCAGGACCATAAATGGAAAATGGGCCAAACCTGTAATTAAATAAACAACTATGTTCAGAATATCTCCAAACAGAATAAGATAATATTTTTAGTCCAAAATGCATAATAGATATTTTAGTTCCTTTCATTTGGTTCAGAGAAGACAGTTCTGTAAACAGGCACAGATTCCACCAACAGACACGCCAATATTTTATAAATATCATTTCCACCTGGGTAGGAGCAAGCAGAATATGCAAATTGAAGGGAGAAAGGAAAGATTTTCAACAGATTTCCCACTGAAGCCTCATTTCACCTCCTCGTCACCCACACCAGAAGGGGGCAGTTTGGGGGAATGAGTCACTTACTCTCCCTGAGCCTCAGTTTCCCCTTTATTTATGTCTTTTGTAGAGATGGGGTCTCTTTATGCTGCCAGGGTGGTCTCGAACTCCTGGGCTCAAGCTATCCTCCCGCCTTGCCCTCTCAAAGTGCTGGGATCATAGGTATGAGCTACCATGCCCAGCCAGTTTCCCCAACTCTAATGAGAAGGCTGGATTCAGATGATGCCTGGGGCATGTTCAGGCCTAAAAACTGATTATATCATCATATTTATTCAGCTTTGCTCTTATGCCAAGTTCTAATCCATAGTAAGGAGATACAGCTGAAGATCTAAAAACATACTTCAAGTAGGCCGGGCGCAGTGGCTCGTGCCTGTAATCCCAAAACTTTAGGAGGCTGAGGCGGATGGATCAGGAGTTCGAGACCAGCCTGGCCAACATGGTGAAACCCTGTCTCTACTAAAAATCCAAAAAACTTAGCGAGGCATGGTGGCGCACACCTCTAGTCCAAGCTACTCAGGAGACTGAGGCATGAGAATCACTTGAACCCGGGAGGCAGAGGTTGCAGTGAGTTGAGATCACCCCACTGCACTCCTTCCTGCCTGGGCTACAGAGTAAGACTCTGTCTCAAAAAATAAATAAAAATAAAAACATAAAAACATACTTCTAATAACGCTTACAATAGCCTCTTTGCCACCAGAGCAGGCCAAGTCAGCAGAAGCGGGAGTTTTAATCAAGAGTTGGAACAGATCTTTGATTCTCTCTGGAGTTAGCAGGAGTCAGAAGTTCAGATCAGGATAAGAGGAGGAGAGAGGAGGAGATAGAAGAAAAATCCCCATCCAATCTGTTTCTCAGCTGGGCATGGTGGCTCATGCCTGTAATCCCAGCACTTTGAGAGGCCGGGTGAGCGGATCACCTGAGGTTAGGAGTTTGAGACCAGCCAGGCCAACATGGCGAAACCCCATCTCTACTAAAAATACAAAAATCAACTGGGTGTGGTGG
>NW_022310907.1:0-3716 GCF_002776525.5 Piliocolobus tephrosceles
GCCTCGCTGTGGTTGGTGGCAGCGATGGACACTGCATCTGGCCAGAGCGTAGAAGGGCGATGGGGTAGGTGTGCTGTCCGGGGCTGCCCGCAGCGGGGACTGGTTGGGGTGTTATTCGATCGTCACTATTTTGGCATACTAGAGTGTTATTTCGGGCGTCACTAGTTTCAGGTGTGCTGTCGGACTGCCCTGCTCTCAGCAGCAGGGATAGGTTGGGGGGGGTGTGGGCGGGGTGGCGGTGGGGGAGGGTGTGGACGGGGTGGCGGTGTGGGAGGGGGCGGTTTGGAGTCACTATGTTGGCTGTATTGCTGGCAGCAGTAGGGCTGGTTGGGGGCGCTATTGGGTGCTGCACTGCCCCCGACATGGGCCGGGTTGGGGCTGCTATTGTGGTGACACTGCCCGCGGCCTGGGGGTGAGAGGAGTGGTCGGGGTCCTGACTGATCGGGCTTCATTGCCCACAGCAGAGTGGGGATGCTCTCCGGGGCTGCTCTGCCCATGGCGGGGGAGGCTTGTTGGGGGCACCATGTGGGGTTGCAATGCCCGTGGCAGGGGGATAGGTTAGAGACGGTATCTGGTGCTACACTGCTGGTGGTGGGGCAGGGGAGTGAGGGGTGCAGGTAGGTGCTTGGAGGGTGTGGTTTCAGGCGCTGTGGAGGCCACACTGCCCATGATAGAGGGTGGGTTGGGTGTGCTATTGGGAGATACACTCCCCGCAGCAAGGGGCGGTTTGGGGGCGATACCTGACCGGTGGCAGGCGGGATGGTGGGGTGGGTTGTGTGCACCGTTCGGGGGCTGCTCTGCGGTCAGTGGGGGCGAGTTAGGGGCTATATCAGCTGCTGCGCTGTTTGTGGTGGGGGCCGGGTTTGGCCCCCTATATTTCTGGCAGCGGCATACCGCTTAGGGGTGCTGACGGGGGCTACACTGTCCACGGCGGGATGCGGGTGGGGTGCGCTATCCAGGGCATCATTCCCCGTGGCTGTGGGATAGTTAGGGGTGCTGTCTGCTATGTGGGGCTGCACTACCCGTCCTGGGGAGGGGGTTGCGGACCTTAAGGATCCTTGGCTGCACTATTCACGGCGGGGAGGAAGTTGCTGTGCTCTGCCTGGGGCGTCACTGCCTGCAGTGAGTTAGGGGTCCTCTCAGTGGCTGCATGGCCCACGGCAGGGGGTAGGATGGGGAAGTGTTCTGGTGCTGTGCTGTCCGAGGTGGGGGCGGGTTGGGGGGGCTATTGGGTTCTGCACCGCAGCCGTGAGGGGCGGTGTTAGGGGCACTGTCCCGGGGCCAACAGCAGGCAGCGGGTTAGGGGCGCTATCAGGGGCTGCCATGCCAGTGGTGGCAGAGGTTGCAGCAACAGCAGTGGTCTCCAAGGAAGGAGCTTTCCTCCTCTCCCTGGACTCCAGACTCTAGAGGGCGATGGCCTCCTGCTCCTGCTCCAGTGCAGCAAGCGCACAGCGTTTCCGCAGGCATCCTGAGCAGGGCATAGGCCCCAACACCCGCTGTGGTTCCCAGGGCCACGACCTTTCTCTCTGTGTTGCGGAGACCACCTGGGACCCGTACGCAGGACAGACACGGAGTAGCGGACACCGGGGGAGGACAGGGCTCTGTGGGTGGAGGCATGAGGATTGGGAACCGGCGCTTGGGTGGGAGGGCTGGCTGGGTCTGAGTTCCTGCTGGTTCTGCTCCCCAAGGAGTGCAGCCCTGGTGCGCCCAGCGGTTCCTGTGGATTGGAGCCACGCAATGTGGTGTTACCAGTCTTCACTCCAGGCCCCAGTTCCTGGTCCGCTTGGGCCAAAAGGAGAGGCTGGACTTCGGAGGGTGGATGTGAGTGCCTTCACTGAGACCAGCCCCTGCCATCCAGTGGCCAGGATGACAAGGTGAGGCTCTAACACTATCACTTTGCATGCTCCTCTAGGCTTTTTTGGCTTTGCCTGCCCAGCTGTTCCATGCCAGGAGGAGGAAGAGTTACATGCTGGCAACTTGCAGATGTCCTGGGGCTGCCGCTCCCCTCACTGCGGTTGGTGGCAGCTATGGAGACTGCAGCGTCCCAGAGCGGTAAGAGGACGGCCAGCTGCGGCCATGGCAGGGGCAGGGCTGCGGCGTGGCCATGTAGTAGGAGCTTTGCAGGGTGGGCCAGTGCATTGAGGGCAACAGCAGCAATGGTTGTATTGACATCCACGCTAGTGGTGGCAGCAGCAGCAGCAAGTTCGGGGGCTGGGAAGAGAGAGTAGGAGCCCTGAGGGGCCTGCCCGGCCAGGACTGGGCTGGGTAGGAAGCTTCGGGTGCTGTACCACAGTCTCGGTGGAAGTGGTGGAGGAACAGCCAGGGCAAGGAGGAGTTCTACCCCTTCTCTTGCAGTCTCTGGAGGGCGACCTCCTCCTGCTGGCGCATGAACCAGGTGGGAGTGTCAGCATATTGTCTCTTTCTTCCAATGTAATATAGTCATACACTACATAACAACATTTTGCCAGCGATGGGCCTGCATGTATCAGGGTAGTCCTATAAAATGATAATGAAACTGAAAAATTCTCATTGCCTAGTGACAGCATAGCCATCTTAACCTTGTAATGCGACGCAGTACTCACGTGTTTGTGGTGATGGTGGCATAAACAAACCTACTGAGCTCCTCTTTCTGTAAAAGTATAACACATATAGGCCAGGCATGGTGACTCACACCTGTAATCCAAGCACTTTGGGAGGCCGAGGCGGGCAGATCACGAGGTCAGGAGATCGAGACCATCCTGGCTAACACGGTGAAACCCCGTCTCTACTAAAAATAGAAAAAATTAGCCAGGAGTGGTGGCAGGCCCCTGTAGTCCCTGCTACTTGTGAGGCTGAGGCAGGAGAATGGCGTGAACCCGGAAGGTGGAGCTTGTAGTGAGCTGAGATCATGCCACTGCACTCCAGACTTGGCGACAGAGTGAAACTCGGTCTCAAAAAATAAAAATAAAAAAGTATAGCACATATAATTACACATAATACATAAAAGTTGATAATGATAATGAACAACTATGTTACTGGTTTATATATTTAATATACTATGGTTTTTGGCATTTTTTTAGAATGCATTCCTTCTACTTATATTTAAAAAAAAGTTAACTGTAAAGATCCTGACCCAGTGCAGGCCTAGGCTAGTGTGTGTGTGTGTGTGTGTCTTAGCGTTTACCACAACGAAGTTTAAAAAATTTGTATGCTTATTTTTTGTTCTGAATACTTACCAAGATACAACTTACAAAGAGAGGAAGCGTTGGGGCACCTCAGTGTGTGTTTTTAAAGCTAACATTATCATTGAGAAAAAAAATAAAACACAGAAAAAGCTATTCTTCAGAAAAAGTTTGAGTGTTTTATGAATTGATTTGCAATTTCGTGGTATCTTTATTGATAATGCACCTTCAACAGTGCAATCATGTGCACATATTTGACCGAGGAGGCTGAATCAGCTATAGATATGTTCAACTGATGACCTGTGCCTGTTAGAATACACGCCTGGTTCTTAATTACCTCTCTTAAGCTCTAATGATGGTAAGTAGAAAGCTATGAAGCAAATTAAGACAATTATCTCAATCCTAGCAAAAATTCCCTTTTTACCTGGAATACTCAGTGAATAAAATATCATTAATTTCTGGAACTTGGGAAGTTTTGCCTCAGTTCAGTTAATTAGGAAAATGAGTCTCTAAACAAATTAATAATGTAAACCAGCAGATTGTGGTCTCCACGAA
>NW_022310908.1:0-905 GCF_002776525.5 Piliocolobus tephrosceles
TTTGCTGTTTCCACTCACTGGAAGGCTGTCTTCTCTGCCCTTCACCTGGCCTGGTCTTCCTTGGCCTCACAGCTCATCTTAGAGGACCTTCTCAGGAGGCTTTCCTGGCTCTCTCCAGTTTATGTAGGTTCCTACCTCCCATTACTCTTTACCTGAAATCCTACTGGCTCCCTTCCTAGTGCTATGTGTTTTTGTCATTGTTGTCTGGCTCCCCAGCTAGACGGTTCTCTCCATGAGTGCAAGCCTGTGAATATATTCCCTACTGCATCCCAGGACAACAGAGCCCAGTACCAGATAGGCCCCCACGAAATCCCTGCTGAATGAATGTTTGGATTAATGAATGAATAAAACAATGAGATAATGGAAGCCCAAGTCTTTGGGATACCAATGGGTGATTAATAAATTGTGCTTCCTTTCTTCTTTACTCTCAAAAGTGGATTTGTATCTTTCATCTGATCACCACTTGATAGGAAAGAAAAGCAACAGAGGTGGTTGGAAGAAACACTAGGCGGGGATCATAGGGTTAGCGCTAGTGAGAGATCCTAAATCTCTGCATGAAGGATGTCTCCACTTCTTTCTATAAAGGAGGTAATCCAAGCTCATATGTAACACTAACACGTGTTACTTGTTTCTGTACCACCTTGTTCTGGCCTTGTTCTGGATATTTTTTGCAAAGACTGATTGCAAAGCTACTATTTAACAGAGGTAACATATGTCTGACCCCAAACTTACATTCTTGTTGAAACATGAACACACTAAACCCAGAGTCACCTTGGTCGTAGACAAAGGTCGTAGACAAAGTCACTTCGGTCGTAGACAAAATACACAGAGCTGAGGGGCGGCCCAGCTCTGCCTCTGTGTGACTGTGAAACTCTAAGCAAGTCACTTAATCTCTCAGGGCCTCA
>NW_022310908.1:915-1122 GCF_002776525.5 Piliocolobus tephrosceles
AGAACAGATATAAAGGCATAATTCAGAGATATTGCAAGTTCAGTTCCAGATCTCCATAATAAAGTGAATATAAAGTGAGTCACACAAGTTCTTTGGTTTCCCAGTGTATATAAAACATGTATTTACATTATACTGTGGTCTACTAAGTATACAATAGCAGTATGTCTAAAAAAAGTACAGCCCTTAGTTAAAAAATACTTCATTGTT
>NW_022310909.1:0-1481 GCF_002776525.5 Piliocolobus tephrosceles
ATAGCTGTTCAGGAATGTTCCGTCATATGGAGGGTAGCAGAGGCTCAAAGGGTAGGTTATTTTTCATACACCAAAAATGTGCGAGAATTCTCAGCCTGAAGAAATTACATAGGTTATTAAAAGGACAGTGCCAAGTGATATTGAGGGATTAACGTTGACCCTCCCTGCAAAGACTTACAGAATTGTTTTAAAACTGGATGTAATCCTGTATTTGAAACCACCAGGCACCTCGTAAGTGCAAGAAAAAGTTGGAAGATTTCAAGCCTATGCTGACATTCCCAGAAACAATTGCAAGCTATGAAGGGACTTCCTGTCATCAATTATAATGGTTGCTTTTCATTGAGCACCGTAATAACATATGGGAGAGGCTACAAGTGCCCATCTCTGTCTTGTCTAGCTCACTTTCCTGGCTGGTTCATTTGTAGATAGAAACCAGTGCATCATTCCCATGCTTCCATTTCTGTTCAGCAGTTGATATCTGTTGTGACGTGGAGCTACAAGGTGAAAGCAGCTTGGATTCCTGTCCGAAGTGAAAGCCAGGACCCGCTGTGGGTTAGTTTCTTATACCATAACAGAGTACCACAGGCTGGGTGACTTCAATGATAGAATTGTATTTTCTCACATTTCTGGAGGCTAAATATCTAAGATCAAGGTGTTGGCCAGTTTGATTTCTTCCCTGGCCTCTCCGTGGCTTGCTGATGGCCACTGTCTCAGTGAATTCTTCCATGGTTGTTCCTCGGTCTGTGTGTCTGTGTCTTAATCTGCTCTTCTTATGAGGACACCAGTCACATTGAATATGATCCTAACCACAAGATCTCAGTTTACATTAGTCGCCTCTTCAAAGGGTCTGTTTCCAAATATAGTGATACCCTGCAGCCCTGGAGATTGAGACTTGGATATATGAACTTGGAAAGAGGGACACAATTCAGCCCACAACACCCTGCCAACTTAAATCAGAATTTGTTTGCACAAAAATAAACTCGTGTTAAGCCATTTAACTTTCAGGGATGTTTTTCTCTTCCATCAGGTTACTGTTAATGTGACTACAGGAGTGCTCCTGTTCCTTTTCTTAGGGTCATTTCAATATTTGACTTAAAGGTAAATGGTGCGTGTATTTTTGTTGGAAAAACATTCTAAAAGTACATAGAAATGGCATTGTTGTCTTTACAAAGTTCCTCCAAGACTCAGCCTCCTACTCAGAAGTTCCCACAAGTAACAATGGGACCGTGCAAATTTTAAATATGATTTTCCATTTTGGGCTTTCATAAAGATGGGTGTGCTATTTTATGTATACATATATATGTACATATACACACACGTGTAATGATATAATGATACACATATAGATCTGCCACTTACCTTTGCCACTATTATACGTTCCGTTGCCTCGTCCACAAACTTCTACATTGAAATTAAAATGTGGCAGTCATTTCAAGATAGGATTATTTCAAAGACAATCATGTTAAAATGAGGTTATTAAT
>NW_022310911.1:0-2603 GCF_002776525.5 Piliocolobus tephrosceles
TATAAACTGTAAATTAATTATAATTAAATAACTAAATGGCATATCCTGAGTAGTAATAGCTAAATTCGTGGCCAAATTCTGTAACTACATATGTGTTGTAGTTACTGCATTGGACAATGTAGATATGGAGCATTTCTTTCATCACAGAAAATCATGTTGGGCATGTTGGCTGCCACTTATTTTTATTTTATTTTTATTTTTTATTTCTTTGAGACAGAGTTTTGCTCTTGTTGCCCAGGCTGGAGTGCAATGACATGATCTCAGCTCACCACAACCTCTGCCTCCCAGGTTCAAGCGATTCTCCTGCCTAAGCCTCCCTAGTAGCTGGGATTACAGGCATGTGCCACCACGCCCGGCTATTTTCTTTTTTTCTATTTTTAGTAGAGACGGGGTTTCTCCATGTTGGTCAGGCTGGTCTCAAACTCCTGACCTCAGGTGATCCGCCTGCCTCCGCCGCCCAAAGTGCTGGGATTACAGGCATGAGACACTGCTCCCAGCCTTATTTTTAATTTCTATTTGTCTGGTTTATAGTTAAATTATATTCTGCTTCTCTATATTCATTTCCTTTCACAGATTTTCTCAGGCAATTTTAAAATTTCATTCATTTACCTTCTTGAGGAAAGTACTTAGGTCATTTTTTAAAAATAATGTACAGCAAATAATTTTTCCACGGATATTATTTTAGCTTTATTGTGTTGGTACTTTTACATACCATATTCAGCTATTACTATTTTTCATAATTCACTTTAAAAATTGTGCCAAGTTTATTTAAAAGAGATTTTTCCCTTGATTTTCAGAGGTCAGATTGTGTCTTCCATTGCTGTTATTTTAGTTTAATTTCATTTTATTATATGTAAATATGTTGCATATTCCTTTTTTAAAAACATGAGATTTTTTCTCTGTCGTTACACAAACTTTGTATGCAGCGTTCATTATGCACTTTAAAAATAAATATTTTGTTTCAGGGCATGGTGCTTTCACATATGCAACCTTTGAATAATTTTAAATTCCATTCCACTTTCACCATTCCTGAACTGCTTTGAATATATTCGATGTTGGAAGCCATGAGAGGTTTTGACTTGCAATCCAGTCAAGATAATAGGATTTTCCATTTATAGTGTAATCTGATATTCGTTTTGGTTTCATACTTTTAAAAAATCTATTCCCTTTTACTCTGTGGTGATTTTTGCTTTTCTATTTGTACATTGCTAGAATGTCAGCTGCTGTTTCGCTAGCACCTGAGATGTTACTCAACACTGTATAGTGCTGGTATTGAGAATTGAGAGAATCTACTAAATAATAGGTCTTTTCGAGACCGCAGTTCTGAATTAAAAGAAAGGGAAAGGACACGCAAAAGAATATGGATATCAGCTATTTTTACTGAAGATCTGTTGGAGAACATGGTTTTGTTTTCCAGGAACTTGAGAACTAATACTGAATACTGCATTCCTAATACTTCACTAAGGTGTGCCTAAACAGCTCTGAAAGTGCTAGGAAGTCACAAGTCAGCCTCTTAATTGTTATGGGTGTCCTTCAAATATTAAGGTAATATTGAGGATGCAGAATGGCTCCTTCCTCACGATGTTTTAAGAGATCTGGGCCGGGCACTGTGGCTCACGCCTGTAATCCCAGCACTTTGAGAGGCTGAGGCGGGTGGATCACCTGAGGTCAGGAGTTCCAGACCAGCCTGACCAAAATGGAGAAACCCCGTCTCGACTGAAAATACAAAATTAGCCGTGTGGTGGCGCATGCCTGTCATCCCAGCTACTTGGAAGGCTGAAGCAGGAGAATAGCTTGAACCTGGGAGGTGGAGGTTGCAGTGAGCTGAGACTTCCCCATGCACTCCAGCCAGGGCAACAAGAGTGAAACTCTGTCAAAAAACAAAAAAAAAAGACAGACAGAGAGAGACAGATCTGGAGGGAGTTATTAAGCTGCGCAGGCTCTCATCTTGAAGTCACCAAATACGTAAGTTGTTATTTCTGCTCTGCTTTGAAGTTTGTGAATACATTTTTTCCATGAATTATTGAAAATTTTAGACCCATAACATAAGTTTTTAAAAATTTATCCTAAAGATTGCTTGTGTATGTATGCGTTTTGAAATATATTTAATCTCTTTATCTTGAAACAGTTTTTATAGATTCCACACAAGAGTCCTTTATGAAATTAGTGTGCTTTAATTTTCTTATAAGATGTGTCCTTTTTTGTCCCTGGCACAGTCTGTATATGACCATTTAAATTACTTTTAGTTCATGTTTGGGTTATAATCAGACACAAATATTCCCTAAAGTCCAAATCTTATTTTGATATACGAGGAAGAGTTTACATGGTAATAATATTAAGGGTTACAGCTGGTTTCACTGAAGCTTTGTAGACATTCTCTAATACCTTATCTTTTTGAAGGAATATCTGTTCTGCTTGAATGATAGACTACATAATACATGTACTGTCAGGTACATTCATGGAAGGCACAGGCAGATGGAGTCATATGTTACTGGAGTCTTGATGAACAGATGTAGGAAATAGTCCAAGGAATAAGAAAAAGGTTGATATTGAAATGTGCTTGTTGAAGTCTGTAAATGTGCATTGAATTATGGCAGTAAAAA
>NW_022310913.1:0-971 GCF_002776525.5 Piliocolobus tephrosceles
ATATATATATATACCCATTTTCAATCCGTTATTTTGTTGGCACTTGTTTAACACCTATTACGCAGTGTCCACTTTTTCCCTTAAGTGATAATTTTTCTTGTAAAAAGGCTACATTATGTGCTATTTGTTTCATTCGAATCTAGCTTTTCTACGTTTTGTTCCTTTTTTATAATTTTTTTATATTTTATCTTAACCTGGTACATACACGTAATTATATACATAATATACAGAATATACACATATACACATATATATATATATATATATATATATATATATGTATGCTTTAAGTTTTTACTCAGTTAATTTTTTTAAGTTTGTTATAGTATACATTTTTTTTTTAATTTAAGAGCATTTTTGATATTAATTAATTTTTTGACATGCATTATATGTACATATATGTGCTAGCTATATGGATATTTTATTATATTTAACGTTTTTGAAACCAAACAGTTTTTATTATTCACGTTATTTTTTTTTTTTTTTTTTTTTTTCCGTTATTCTTTTAAAGTATAAACAAATCAAATCCGGGTAGTTATCATTTCGTAGAACCGAATGTAGCCCATTCATTTTTCAACTACTTTCATAAATTGTACTGATTAATTTTATTTTACAAAAATAAACTTTTTTTTTTTTTTTTATACCATATTAACATATTGATTTTAACATATTGACTTTAACATATTGACTTTAACATGATGATACCACTTTTTTTTTTTTTTTTAAATCATACTAACTATTAACACGCTAACTTCAACATGATGTTACTTTTTTTTTTTTTTTTATAATATATTCATGTGGTGATTTTATCATAATATTTTTATTTTTTTTTTTTTAAACATATAACTTTTTAATTTGAAAATGATGTAACTTTTTTTTTTTTTTTTTTTTTTAATAAACATTTTAGAAATGTTGATTTTAGCCAAATCTTTTGAATAATGCAAAAAAAAAAAAAAAAAAAAAAAAAAAAA
>NW_022310913.1:1071-1826 GCF_002776525.5 Piliocolobus tephrosceles
TATTACTCCGCTCTATATATATTTTAATACTTCAAGCAACCCTTAAAGTGTTTTTTTTTTTTTTCTTATTTCCCATGAACAGCTACCGCTCATGCACATATGGTATATAAAATCAAAAAAAAAAAAAAAAAACGGTATCACTAACAAAAACAGTAGAAATATCACTACCAATGTGGTACATTGAATAACAAAAACAATAATCTTAATTGGTTCATATATACATAGATAGGAAGGAAATAAAAAAAAAAAAAAAAAAGAAGATATGCTTACCTACGCGTTCAACTTTGAAAATGGCTCATTTCACTTGTTGCAGTCTTTTTTATAAATATTTTTTATTATATCTTTTTTTTATCAATTTCTTGATTATTGTAAAAGGAATAAAAAACAAAAGAAGTTATATAATGATTGATTTTCCTTCAAATATGTTAAAGCGTTCTTTTAGTAGTACTTTACCTTTAAGAAAAGTTTTTTCAAGGAACTTAGGTTTACCCACTATTATTGCTAATGCAATTGAGAATCATGTGAATGCTCATTGGGACCATACTTCTGATTATACATATACGAATAAACTCAACAAATCGATTAAAAAAAATAAAAAAAGATATTATAAACCATTATCAAACATATTAAATGTTTATTTTATATACACGGCTATTCATAAGAAACCTAAGAAATTAATAAAATGTAAAACTACATTAAACTATAATAACTTAAAACATAAAAACTTATTAACGGTTTGTATGAACAATAAAAAA
>NW_022310916.1:0-3712 GCF_002776525.5 Piliocolobus tephrosceles
TTTTTTTTTTTTGAAGAATTACAAATTCCTAGAGTATCTTGAATTCATATATATGTGTAGTCATCAAATACCTAGTTTAAGTATTATGTGCTAAACCATAATCTACTATTCTAGCATTTATTTTGAAAAAAATATGAAAACTATAGAAAAGGGAAAATTCTCAGGTAGTATAGAAAAGAAACTATATAAACATATAAAAACACACTTTATTTTAGTGTGATTATTGGCACAGTAAATCCAGACCATTCACATAAAATGCAGGCACATCTATACACTTATTTTCTAACTCTCTTCTGATTTCAAAGCATGGAATACTCACCTATTATTCTAGCTGCAAAGTGTACTTTGTTCAAATTCTCATTTTGATTCAATAAAGGTGTTTGTTGTTTTGAATGTTCTGAGTAATTACCTTAATTCATTGATTTTCTAAATTATGTGTAAAATCAATGTATATGTAGTACATATACATTTAGCAAGAGAAGAGACCAGTTCACTTTCAATAGCACCATATAAAATGAAACTTCTTTCCTTTTTGGATCATTTTTTGATCACTGATCATTTTTGATGATTTGATCGTTGTACACAACCTACTTCTTGTGAGCACACCACCATTTAAAATGTTAATGCCTGAATTTGAGAGACACAAGGCACAGCAGAAAATCATTTTGCCTATGTGAATATAAAGATCTTTATTATTTTTCTGGGCTTCAATACTCCTTTGACCTAAATTTATTTCCAAAATCATTAATTGCTTTTTATATAGTTCGAGTCATTAGTAAATTGTTATTATAGTGAAGAGCAGAGGGTGTTTACCGTTGTAAAATGTCAATAGTTTTTTAAAGAATATGTAATTTGAAATACATTACTTATTGTTAGAATTATGCTATGAGAGTAATTTCCAAGCAAATAAACTCCTTAAAGACTATGTCCTGTGTAGCATTCAACTTAGCTTATTTTCTGCTAAGTGTTTTCTAATGAATAATCAAGAAACAGCTGGCTTGAATTTACTGAATTTAGAATTTATGGACTTGTGACGGCAGGGATCCTTTTGGCATTCAGGTCTATACAGATTCTAAATAGCAAGGTAGACATAGTTCCCTCAGAATGTTCTTTGATATAATTTAATTATTCTAAAAAAAGTTCTCCATTACTCATATCTGGTGCTGCTCATTCCCATAATCTATTTATATGTCCATCACCTCAAAGTGCAAATCTACAATCTAATTATTGACAAATAACAACAGGATTTCCTTATACTAGAAGCTTTATTTTTCTAGTATGAAATAAAGATGGTATTGTCTACTATTCCTATTACTGAGGATATTTCTTTAAGTAGAATCTTGTTTCACAACTAACTCCATGAGGTTCTTATAAAAGCAGAAAACAATTGGCTTTGGTTTTTGTTGGAGTAAGTGGATTATGAAACAAAAATTATCAAAAATAGAGCAATGTAAATTTTAGTTGGCTATAACAAAAGTTCTCAATATGATGACCATGTTACATGTCCCTGCTCAGTTCCCTTGTTGTCCCCTCTACCCTGTTGAACACTATCAATCTTCCAATCAGAGGGAGAGACAGCCAGTGCTACAAGGCTCCTACCTGACCACAGATAAGCCCAGTTCCTTTTTGTGCTTGAACCACAGCTATTTTTAAGTTGGTTAATGTGCACCTCGAAAATCAAAAGTGGTCTCTACATTCATTTCATTGCAATGGAAAGGGAGTGTTAGTCAGATGTAGTCTTCAATTAACTGGGCAAATTGTAATCTAAAAGTTTTCCCTTCATTTTTATCACTAATCTTCTCAATATGCACAGGAATATATGCTACACAAAATAGGCAGTGTCAAGACTGAGCACATCCCTAAGAGCTTTTGTGCAGAGATATCAATTGAGAAACAGAAATCTGACTTACAATTTCCCAAGAAATAGGTAAATGTTACATATAACAATTTAGCATCCATGCTGCAGGTTTCATGGGATTCTCATTTTTATTAAGGATATAATATTTTATATTTTCTAAGAGTTTTGTAGAAATGTTATTTTTTACAAGTGTGTATTTGGTTACTAAGAGGAATGATAAAGCTCCTTATTTGCCCTGGGGAAAGGAAATGGGCCAAAACTGTACTTCTGAAAAGGAAAGTTTCGTGCCAGTCATTAGAAATGTTCTACAAAGATTCCAAAGTTTCTGTAGTGACAGGATGATGTGCAGCAGGAACATTCTCTTGTTTGGGTTTGGAGAATGTTGTTAGGGATATTTCAGAGGAACTAAAATTATAGAGGGATGAGAACCTTGGAAGGTGAAAACATATCTCATTCATTATATAAACAAAAGTGAAGGGTGTTGAGGTAAATGGGCTAGAATTTGTTGCAGCCAAAATCTTCACAACTTTGCTAAATAATCCAGTTCCTTCATGCAAATGTGTCTATTCTACAGCTCCCCCTGCTCCTTTGGACTCTTCAACAATGACAAAATTTACATCCATACAATGGAATCAAAATAGGGTTCTGTCCATTCTTGGAACGCTGCTCAACATAATCCCATTTGATTTTCGTATAGTCCGTAAAGAAGTCAATATGTTTCTGTAATTTATTGAGCTGTCAGCTCCACACACTTTGTTGGAGCCTCGAGAGACAAGCTACATCTTTTTACTCTTTTAAAAGGTGCACTGGCCTCATGCAGGGAACACTTCAAAGAGTTTTTTGTGTGTGATCAATACATCTCTATTTTTTTATAAGCCTGATTAGAGCCCATCTGCTTTTCTGCTAAACTGCTCAAAGAGAGTCACATAATCAAAATTATAAACTTTCTTGCGTTGTTTTTTTGTTCTATTTGTTACTCAGACGACAAAAAATTAAGTATTTTCTTTTTAATAACTACAATCTGACACAAAATCATTTCTTTTGGGACTGTTTCCCTAATGTCAAGACTGTGGCATCTTGGCCAGGTGCGGTGGCTCACGCCTGTAATCCCAGCACTTTGGGAGGCTGAGGAGGGTGGATCACGAGGTCAGGAGATGGAGACCATGCTAACACAGTGAAACCCTGTCTCTACTAAAAATACAAAAAGTTAGCCGGTCGTGGTGGTGGACACCTCTAGTCCCAGCTACTCAGGAGGCTGAGGCAGGAGAATGGCGTGAACCCAAGAGGCGGAACTTGCAGTGAGCCGAGATCGCACCACTGCATTCCAGCCTGGGCGACAGAGTAAGAAACTGTCAAAAAAAAAAAAAAAAAAAAAGACTATGGCATCTTTTACTCCCAGTACTGCTTTTTCTTGTTCTAATTATTAGACTTAACAGGTCCAAGACTTCCAAGACTTGTTTTAGATGCTTTCATCAAAATTTAACAGCTATTCCCCAGGCCATACATAGAAAGCCAGTCAGGTGCCTTGAACTGACCATTGTAGAGACTCCAGCCTCACATTATAAATACTGCCGTGTCATCTATAAATATGTGCATTTCACCACATTTCAGCTGCTGCTGTTTTGCGGAGGCAAGTGCCTGCTACTTTTACTCATGTAGCAGCGAGCACCTTTGAGATTTAAACCATATTCATTTCGCTTAAAGGTGGGGATAACAGAGCTAGTGAATGTTTAACTGACTTCATCCAAGTGGGAAGAGGGTTCAAGAAATTAAAGAGTAACAGCTTGGAGGAAATGTATGTAAAATAAAGAGAAATTGCATCTCACAATGAAGGCAGGCTGTATTTTAATTCTG
>NW_022310916.1:3722-4942 GCF_002776525.5 Piliocolobus tephrosceles
CAAAAGATTGAAAAAAATTGAAAAATTGAAATTTGAATATTGTACCAAAATAAGACAATAATAAGTTGAAAAATGAATAAAACAATTTTATAAAATTGAATTTAAGAGTTGAAAGGAGTCTTGGAGAAAATGTAGTCCAAACTTCTCCTTTTATATTTTAAAAATCAAATACATAAGCAAAAAAATAAATAAATAAAAAATAACTAACCAAAGTCCACAAGGCTTTAGGTCAAGTGGACATTAATATAAGACTAAAAACTAGGGATCATGATTTCTATAAATTATTGATTCTCATGGTGTGATTCAGGATCCCATAGGATTCTGAGATGTATTCATGGAATCCACAAAGTCAAATCTATTTTTTCAATAGTAATGGAACTTACTGTCTTTTTTACTTTATACTCTCATGGGGAACCGTCAAGTTCTCCAAAGGCTATGTGATGTGTGATACTACACCAGATGGAGTACAGATGCAGATATGAGCACGAGATGTCTTCTAGTAAACAGATATTTGCAAAGATATAACAGGTAATGAATTTATTATTATTTTAATAAATTCACAAATATATATGTTAACAATTTCTTTAACTTCTACTTTTAATAGATATAACCCATATAAAAATAGCTCTTCGAGTCATTCATAACTTTTAGGGATACAAAGAAAATCTGAGACCTGGACCTACGTAGCAGTTAACTCATCTTGTTAACATCTCAGTGCTGAATTTGTATAGTGTATAGATTTTTAACAGTTATAAAAAATAATGAAAAACAATCATGTTTACAATGTACCGGGTGACCAATATATGCCAGTCTACATATCGAATTTAGCTACAATTATACAAGCCAAGTATTTTACCTCCATTTTATAGAGGAGAAAACTGAGAATAAGCAAGTTTACCTTGTCAGTGGTCAAACCCCTAGTGAGTGATGCATCCCATATCCAGACCTACTTCTCTGAAACTACCACTTGTCTTCTCAATAGTTCCAGGCTAGTTAGAACTCAGTTAAGCAGAGACTAAGCCCTGCATATGCTCCTATCATCAATCTTCTCTGCCTCAGATTCATAAATTACACACACAGAGAGAGAGAGAGAGAGAGAGAGAGAGAGAGAAGAAAAATACAAGAGGCCAGGCACAGTGGCTCACACCTGTAATCCCAGCACTTTGGGACGCCGAGGTGGGCAGATCAGGAAGTCAAGAGTTTGAGACCAGCTTGGCCAA
>NW_022310918.1:0-3707 GCF_002776525.5 Piliocolobus tephrosceles
TGTGAGCATCTTTGTCCTCTCCTTGCTCTCCTGGGGAACAGTTGGGCTTATCTTTTTGTCCCTTGATTCTAGCTGGTTGGTGGCTCATCCCAGGCCTTCCTCTCTGATAAATTCCAAAGTGTCTGCCCCATTCTGATGCCATCTCAGCCTCCCTAGTCCCTGAGTTTCACCTTTTTTCTCTAATGAGGGTTCAATTCTGTACAAATAGCTTCCAAATTGCAAACCAGAAACACGTACTACTTTTCCATAATACTATGTTAAGTGCAAAATAGATAGGTATTTAATTTTAAATGGTCAAGCAAGCAAATGTCCAGAAATACATCCCGTTCCAGTAAATATATCTCCACACTGTCCCTATAGGTGCTGACGCAGAGGTGCCAGGACCTGTGTCTTCTCATTCAATGGGTGCCAAATCTTCTTGAACCTTCCTTCAGGAAGTTGGCTGGATTGTTTGGAGATGCCATTATCACTATCACCTATCACCCCCAGGCATAGCTATTTTTGTATCCCTGAGTCTCCCTTAGACAGAGAGTAGTCCCACAACATCCCAGTAAGATGTCTGTCTCTGTAAAAATGATGTAGAACATTTCCAACACAGCTCTTATAAATATTTGTCTTCTAATTAGACAGAGCTTCTTCCTGGAGTTAGGAATTTAGAACCAGCTTGGTAAAAGAAAATAGACTAAAATCATGAAAGCACAGTGTGTGGGCTGCAGTAATTTGGGGGCCAAGGCAGAGCAAGCTGTCATGGGGAGGGGTAGGAGTTCTGCTGGACGCCTCCTTTGGGAGAGAAAGCTTGATCCTCAGGTGGTGGGAAGGTCTCTGTGATAGCTAGTCTCCATGATGCTTCCAAAATGATCAACGGTCTGCCTGTACCTATAGGCTGCTGCTCTTATCAAAAGGTGGAGGTAAGTTACCGTTCCCTGAATCTGCACTGGCCTTCGAACTTAATGTTTCCAAGTGTTGTTCTAGGAGCTATGAGGACTGGCAGCTGCCATTTCTTCCTCCTCTTGGAAGCCAGCTGCCATGTTGTAGGGAAGTCCAGCTACGCTGCTAGCTAAAGATACTACATGGAGGCCATGTCAGGAAAGTTGACATGCAGCCACCTAAGTGAAGGCTATATGGCCCTCCCGCCTGGCTGGAGGGGAAAGCAGTCACATGTGTAGTCACAAGTGAGACTGGGAGAACAGCTCAGCCATGTAATTCCAGCTGCCCCAACTCCTGACCCACAGATGCAGGAAAAATAGTAACTCACTGCTTTAAGCCCCTAAGTTGTGGGGTGGTTTGTTATGAAGTAATTAACAATGCTGAATGAGTACGTCTGCCTTTCAAAAATCTGAGATAGTTTAATAAATCCTTATAAAAGTTCATTTAATTGTAAGAAAATACAAACAAAAACAATTTAAAATGTTATTTTTTTAAAAAAACAGAGACGAAAAACCAGAATCGGTGTTGGCCAGGCACAGTGGTTCAAGCCTGTAATTCCAGCACTTTGGGAGATCAAGGCAGGTGGATCAATTGAGGTCAGGAGTTCTCTACTAAAAATACAAAAATTAGACTGGCATGGTGGCGGGCACCTGTAATCTCAGCTACTTGGGAGGCTGAGGCAGGAGAATCACTTGAACCCAGGAGGCGGAGGATGCAGTGAGCTGAGGTCTCACCACTGACCTTCAGCCTGGGCAACAGAGCAAGACTCCATCTCAAAAAAAAAAAAAAAAAAAAATCAAGAGTGACTATCTCACTGTGTTGCCCAGGTTGGTCTTGAATTCATAGGCTCAAGCAATCCACCAGTCTTGGTCTCCTAAAGTTCCGGGATTACAGGAGTCAACCACTGCACCTGGCCAAAAATTGTTCAATTTTTAAATTAAAAAATCCCCCAAAATAGGCCAGGCACAGTGGCTCACACCTGTAGTTCCAGCACTTGGAGAGGTTGAAGAGGGTGGGTTCTTTGAGGCCAGGTCAAAACCAGCCTGGCCAACATGGAAAACCCCAACTCTAAATATACAAAAATTAGCCAGGTGTGGTGCTGCAGGCCTGTAATCCCACCCATTCGGGAGGCTGAGGCAGGAGAATCGCTTGAACCTGGGAGACACAGAGGTTGCAGTAAACTGAGATCACACCACTGAACTCCTGCCTGAGCAACAGAGCAACTCTGTCTCAATTAAAAAAAAAAATTCCCCCAAATAATTGCAAATTACATATCTAACAAGAGACTTTCATCCAAATATGTAAAGAACTATTAGAACCCAACAATGAAAAGAGTAACAACCCAATTTAAAAACAGACAAAGGATCTGAATAGACATAGTTCCAAGAAAATATACAAATGGCCAAAAAGCACAAGAAAAAATGCTCAACATCATTAGTCACTAGTCAAATACAAATCAAAGCAATGAGATACCGATTCAATGGCTACAGGTAAATGGTAACAAATACTGGAGAGGATGAGGGGAAACTGGAACCTCGTTTAAGCTGCTGGTGAGAATTTAGAATAGTGCAGTTGCTTTGGGAAACACGTAGCAATTCCTCAAAAGGTTAAATACAGAGGTACTATATGACCCGGCAACACTACCTCAAGTGTATACCCAAAAGAAGTGAAAACACAGCCCCCACAAACACACATCAACTATTATTCTGCTTATTCATAATAAGCAAAAAGTAGAAACAATCCATATATCCACCAACTAATGAATGGCTATAATTAATGTGATATACACATCCATACATGGAATGTTTAACAATAAAAAGGAATAAAGTACATACCAAACATGCTTCATGGACCTTAAACCTTGAAAATATTATGTTAAGTGAAATAAGCCAGTTGTAAAATAAAAACATGTGTTGTACAATTGTACTTACATGGAAAATTCAGAATAGGAAAATCCATGCCAGTGAAAAGTGTAAGTGGTGGCTGAGAGTTGAAGGAAAGGGGAGTGTGTGACTGCCAATAGTTATAAAGTTCCTTTAAAAAATGCAGACTGGGCCAGATGCAGTGGCTCTCACCTGTAATCCTAGCACTTTGGGAGGCCAAGGCAGTCAGATCACCTGAGATCAGGAGTTTGAAACCAGTCTGCCCAACATGGTGAAACCCCATCTCTACTAAAAATACAAAAATTAACCGGGCATGGTGGCATGTGCCTGTAATCTCAGTTAACCAGGAGGCTGAGGCAGAAGAAATGCTTGAACTTTGGAGGCAGAGGCTGCAGTGAGTCAAGATGGCACCACTGTACTCCAGCCTGGGTGACAGAGCAAGACTTAGTCTCAAAAAATAAAAAAAAAAATAAAAATAAAAACGCTGACTGGTCATGGTGGCTCACACTTGTAATCTCAGTACTTTGGGAGGCAGGAGGATAGATCAAACCTGGCAACATAGTGGGACTCTGTATCTAAAAAAAATTTAAAAAATATTAGCCCGGTGTGGGGGTACATGCTGGTAGACCCAGGCCTGGGATCATGCCACTGCACTCCAGCCTGGGTTACAGGGACACTGTCACCACACACACACACACAAAAGTTGTAAACTTAGGCTGTGTGGCTCATACCTGTGACCCTAGCACTTTGGGATGCCTAGGCAAAAGGACTGCCATGAGGCCAGCAGTTTGAGAACAGCCAACACAGTGAAGCTGCACCTCTATCTATTTATTAATTAATGAATATTCCAAAATTAGATTTTGATAACAGCTGCAGAACTCCGTGAATATCAAAGAC
>NW_022310920.1:0-2587 GCF_002776525.5 Piliocolobus tephrosceles
TCACCACGCCCAGCTAATTTTTGTATTTTTAATAGAGACGGGGTTTCACCATATTGGCCAGGCTGGTCTCAAACTTCTGACCTCAGGCGATCTGCTCACCTTGGTCCTCAAAGTGCTGGGATTACAGGCGTGAGCCACCATGCCTGGCCAAAATCAGTTTTTAATTAATTTTTAAACATATACCTGGCAGGGGTCCCAGGAGTGGGGGAACCATTATGGCATGCTTTGAAATTTGAGGGTCCTGTTCTGCTTATTAATCTTTCAAAAGCAAAAAACAGAACAAACAAAAAAACTCTACCTTGCCTATGAGAAAATGTTTGGGGTTTGTACTGGTGTTTTGTTTTACATGTGCTTAATACAGAATTTTTTTTTACTTGGTGGGGAGGCTGTGATCTAATTTCCTGGTTGTGACCAATTTTTCCCTAGATGCATAAAATTTTTCTTAAGACTGGCAGGCCAGTAGGGGTCACCTTGCCTGCCCATGTACCAGTTAAGTAATCCTTACAGAAGAGACTTTTTCTTCCAAGACACATCCCTCATAGAACATTGGTGACTGCCCTAATAGCTTTTTTTTTTTAATTTAATTTAATTTTATTTTATTTTATTTCATTTCATTTATTTTAGACAGAGTCTTGCTCTGTTGCCCAGGTTGAAGTGCAATGGCGCGATCTCGGCTCACTACAACCTCCGCCTACTGAGTTCAAGAGATTCTCCTGCCTCAACCTCCCACGTAGCTGTGATTACAGGTGTGCACCACCATGCCAGGCTAATTTTTATATTGTTAGTAGAGACGGGGTTTCGCCTTATTGGCCAGGTTTGTGTCAAAATTCTGACCTCAGGTGACCTGTCTTGGCCTCCCAAAGTACTGGGATTACAGGCGTGAGCCACAGCACCTAGCCAATTGCTTCTAATATTTAAATTTTTTACAGTTATTTTCATATGTCCTATATTTTTGTAATATATGGCTCAAACCATGGTAAGTTTTCATGTCACCTTTATGCACCTTTCCTAAAAACTGTTGGAAAGATAGACTACTTTAAGACTTGAATAGTTTAGGTAGCATCAGTTTATCAATTAGTTCATTAGTAGAATTTCTCTCTGGATCATATGAACTTGGTGCTTTTGCGTATGTGAGAGACTCTGATAAACGTTTGTTTCTTTTATAAATATTGTACAATTTAGTACTTCTATCTCTCTTGGGTAAATGTTGATAAAATATATATTTATAGAATATATAACATCTACATTTGCATAATTTACATTGAATTGCCCAAATTTGTTTCCATTTGTTTTTCCTATCAGTATTGGACTTCAAGTTGCTGTCTGCACTGTAACCTGCTGACACATCCTTCTCAAGTTCTTGGCATGATCCCATTTCTCTGTTCATAATCAAATAATAGTTTGGCTCAGGAATCTGAGGATTAACAGAAAACTGGGTTTTCCATAGCGGACCATCTCAGGAAAGCACAGACTCCAGTAAGACACGTGCGCTCTGCTGCCAGCCCCTCAGTCTGAACTCAGCCATTCCTGCTCCCTCTTTGGGTGCCCCTTCCTGCTGCCTCCAGGAATTGTAGAAAGCAAGAGCCTCTGCCAAACACTCTTATCTCTCTGGAGATGCCCACTAGAAAATTGTACTTGTTTCTGGTCATTGGTAACTGGGACAAAGTTTCTTTAAAATATCTTTAGCTCCCCAAGTGTGCACTGTCATTGTTGCCACAGGTGAAATGCTCATTGAAGTGCTGAGAAATGGTGAGGTCACAGGACACATAGATATGAGAGCTGGCTGCCTCCCTCCACACACTCATCTGCTGGCTGTCCTGAGCATAACCCTGCACCCATTGTCCTAGTAGCTAGGGAAAAATCAGGTGAGTATTTTCTATTTCAGTCTAGAAGGTATAGCCTGCACCAGAAGGAAGTGTACTGGGAGATGGAGCAAGGACCTTTGTCTGGGAAACAGTATTCTTCTGGGCTAGAAACTAAGTCGGTGCTAATGCAATGCAGGGAAAGGGAAATAATCAGTGAGTCATGGGCTGGACTCATGGAGAAGGAATGGAGGTCAAGACCATAAACCAGCCCCTAACTGCTTCTCATTTAATGTAATCCTCACTGTTCATCATTGTTGGTTTCAATAAAGTCATGAAATCTTTTTTGTTTGTTTGAGACAGGGTCTGTTTCTGTTGCTCAGGCCAGAGTACAATTGTGGTTCACTGCAGCCTTGACTCACATGATCTCCCACCTCAGCCTTCTGAATAGCTGGGACCACAGGCATATGCCACCACACTCAGCAAATTTTTTTAAAAATTCTGTAGAGACGGGCTCTCCCTATGTTGCTCAGGCTGGTCTCCTGGCCTCAAGCAATCCTCTTGCCTCAGCCTCCAAAACTGTTGGGGTTACAGGCATGAGTCATCACACCCAGCCTATTTTTAAGTTCTCTAATATAATTTGGAAATTATTTTGCCAGCTGCTTTGTCTTATCTACATGAACATTTCTATTGTAGACTTGTTTCCATGACACCTCCATGCCTGTGATCATGTATAAGATGTAGCTGATTGAATTACTTTATTCTGTTCAGAAATAGTAAATATA
>NW_022310921.1:0-557 GCF_002776525.5 Piliocolobus tephrosceles
TTTTTTTTTTTTTTTTACAAGTAGATATTTTATATGTTATACATCATGCATAATATGTATATATATATATGAACGTATATATACGTAGTATAAATACTACTATATATATATATATATATATATATATATATACGATATAGTTTAATAATATGCGTCTTGTTATTATAATATATAGTATAAATCGTAAAGCACGTACGTTTTTAACTACTGTTTATGCGCGAGTACATATTTATTTGTATGTATATGTATATAGTGCAGTTTATTTAATTTATTAAATGAACTCTTTTTTTTTATTTTATTATATTTTTTTTTTTATGCATATTTTTTCAAATATAACTACAAGTAATATTTTTTTAATAAAACATGCACGTATATATACATATATATATTTATTCATTTATTTATTGCGAGTGTACTAACATGAACAAAAGCGTTTTGCTATTTAAATTTTTTTTTTTTATTTTAATTTTTTTATATGATATTTTAAAATTATTATATATTACGTTTGTTTATATATATATATATATATATATATATATATATATATATATATATAT
>NW_022310921.1:567-987 GCF_002776525.5 Piliocolobus tephrosceles
TATATATATATATATATATATATATATATATATATATATATATATATATATATTTACAATTTTAATTATTACCCTGTGGTTGATCTTTTATAAAATTTCATTTGCTATATATATACGGGTTTGTATTTATCTCACATAATAATATTATATGTTTGTTACAAATTAGTATTAGTTGAATTCTTATTTAGTTAATAGCTATATATTTGTTTATAAAAATAAAGAGGAGAGATGTAGAATGTAATATTTACATTTAACATGTTACTCTTATTCTCTTTTCTTTTTTCTTTATCGTTTAGAGTATTATATTTAGGATTTAATTTTTATTAGTTTGATTGTTTTGATTGTTTTGATTGACTTGATTGTTTTGATTGACTTGATTGTTTTGATTGTTTTGATTGTTTTGATTGTTTTGATTGTTTT
>NW_022310921.1:997-1459 GCF_002776525.5 Piliocolobus tephrosceles
TTGATTGTTTTGATTGTTTTGATTGTTTTGATTGTTTTGATTGTTTTAATTGTTTTGATTGTTTTGATTGTTTTGATTGTTTTGATTGTTTTGATTGACTTGATTGGCTTGATTAGTTTGATTAACCTAATTAGTTTGATTAGCCTGATTACTCTGATTAGTCTGATTAGCTTGATTGTTTTTTTTTTTTTTTTTTTTTATTTATAGAATTAATTATATAATATAATGACAGTATAACTTGACATGCTTATCTTATTTGATTTTTTATATTTTTATTATCAGTTAATTTATTTTATTTATTATGATACTTTTTAAATAAACGTTTGTTTTTATTCTATATTTTTAAATACATATAAAAACTTCAAAAATACATATTCACATTTATATATATATATATATATATATATATATATATATATATATATATAAACTTATAATTAGTGCCTTTTTTTTTTTTTTATA
>NW_022310922.1:0-3183 GCF_002776525.5 Piliocolobus tephrosceles
TTAGCAAACTGTTCCAAGAAGGGAAGGGTGGAACTCTGTCTGATGAGTCACATATCAGAAAGCAATCTCTCAAAAACCTATTCTATAGTTGTTCTCTGAGGATACTTACTTTTTCACAATGGGGCCCGAATTGGCTCCCAAATATCACTGTGCAGATTCCATGAAAAGAGTCTTAGCAAACTGCTTTCTGAGGAATAACTTGTAACTCTGTGAGATGATGTCAGAGATCACAAAGATATTTCTCAGAAAAGCTTCTCTCTCGTTTTTAACTCATGATATTTCCTTTATCGGAGTAGGCCTCAATGCGATCCAAAGTAACCTTTCGCAGGTTCTTCAAAGACAGTGTTAATGGCCTGTTCCACGAAACATAAGTGTAACTCTGTGAGATGAATTCACACATCAGCAAGAAGTTTCTAAGGAAGCTCCTTTCTAGTTTTCATAGGGGGACATTTTCTGTCATCATTAGCTTCACTGCGCTAATAATATACCATTGCAGATTTCCAGAAAACTGTGTGAGCAAACTGTTGGCCACAGAGGAACGTGTAACTCTGTGAGTTGCATTCACACATCGCAGTGCAGTTTCTCAGAAGGCTTCTTTTCAGTGTCTGTCTGAGGATATATCCTTTCTCACCGTAGCCTTCAATGTGCTCCAAAATATCACATTGCAGAATCCACGACAAGACTGTTAGCATACTGATCCAAGAAGGGAAGGGTGGAACTCTGTGTGGTGAAGTCACACATCAGAAAGCAACCTCTCAAAAAGCTATTCTCTAGTTATTCTCTGAGGATACTTGCTTTTTCACTATGGGCCCGAATTGGCTCCCAAATATCACTGTGCAGATTCCAAGAAAAGAGTCTTAGCAAAATGCTTCCTCAGGAAAAATTTGTAACACTGTGAGATGAATTTAGAGATCACAAAGAAATTTCTCAGAAAGCTTCTCTCTCGTTTTCAACTCATGATATTTCCCTTATCAGCGTAGGCCTCAAAGCCATCCAAAGTAACTTTTCTTAGGTTATTCAAAGACAGAGTTAATGACCTGCTCCACGAAACATAAGTGTAACTCTGTGAGATGAATTCACACATCAACAAGAAGTTTCTAAGGAAGCTCCTTTCTAGGTTTCATATAAGGATATTTCCTTTGTCACCTTTAGACTCACTGCATTAAGAAATATCCCATTGCAGATCTCCAGAAAACTGTGTTAGCAAACTGTTGGCCGAAGAGAAACGTGTACCTCTGTGAGTTGCATTCACACATCGTAGTGCAGATTCTCACAAGGATTCTTTCCAGTCTGTCTGAGGATATATCCTTTCTCACCATAGCCGTCAATGAGCTCCCAAATATCACATTGCAGAATCCATGACAAGACTGTTAGCAAACTGTTCCAAGAAGGGAAGTGTGGAACTCTGTGTGATGAAGCCACTCCTAAGAAAGCAAGCTCTCAGAAAGCTATTCTCTAGTTGTTCTCTGAGGATACTTGCTTTTTCACAATGGGCCCGAATTGGCTCCCAAATATCACTCTGTAGGTTCCACGAAAAGAGGGTTAGCAAACTGATTCCTGTAGGAATAAGTTGTAACTCTGTGAGATGAATTGAGAGGTCACAAAAAATTTCTCAGAAAGCTTCTCTGTCGTTTTGAACTGATGATAATTCCTTTATCAGTGTAGGCCTCAACACGATCCAAAGTAAACTTTCTTAGGTTCTTCAAAGACAATGTTAATGGCCTGCTCCCTGAAACATAAGTTTAACTGTGAGATGAATTCACATTTCAACAAGAAGTTTCTAAGGAAGCTTCCTTCTAGTTTTCATAGGAGGATATTTCCTTTGTCACCATTAGCTGCACTGCATTAAGAAATATTCCATTGCAGATTTCCAGAAAACTGTGTTGGTAAACTCTTGGCTGAAGAAAAACCTGTAACTCTGTGAGTTGCATTCACGTATCGCAGTGTAGTTCCTCTGAAGGCTTCTTTCCAGTGTCTGTCTGAGGATATACCCTTTTTAACCATAGCCCTCAATGAGCTCCCAAATATCACACTGCAGTATCCACGACAACACTGTTAGCAAAATGCTCCAAGAAGGGATGGGTGGAACTCTGTGTGATGAAGTCACACATCAGAAAGCAATCTCTCAAAAATCTATTCTCTAGTTGTTCTCTGAGGATACTTACTTTTTCACAATGGGCCCGAATTGGCTCCCAAATATCACTGTGCGGATTCCACGAAAAGTGTCTTAGCAAACTGCTTCCTGAGAAATAACTTGTAACTCTTTGAGATGATTTCAGAGATCACAAAGAAATTTCTCAGCAAATTTCTCTCTCGTTTTGAACTGATGATATTTCATTTATCAGCATAGGCCTCAAAGCCATCCAAGTAACCTTTCTTAGGTTCTTCAAAGAGTGTTAATGGCCTGCACCATGAAACATAATGGTAACTCTGTGCGATGAATTCACACATCAACAGGAAGTTTCTAAGGAAGCTTCCTTCTAGTTTTCATAGGAGGATATTTCCTTTGTCATCATTAGCTTAACTGCACTAAGAAATATCCCATTGCAGATTTCCAGAAAACTGTGTTGGCAAACTGTTGGCTGAAGAGAAACGTGTAACTCTGTGTGTTGCATTCACACATCGCAGTGCAGTTTCTCAGAAGGCTTCTTTCCAGTGTCTGTCTGAGGATATATCCTTTTTCACCAAAGGCCTCAATGAGCTCCCAAATATCACATTGCAGAATCCACGACAAGACTCTTAGCAAACTGTTCAAAGAAGGGAAGTGAGGAACTCAATGTGATGAAGCCGCACATCAGAAAGCAATCTCGCAGAAAGCTATTCTCTAGTTGTTCTCTGAGGATATTTGCTTTTTCACAATGGGCCCGAATTGGCTCCCAAATATCACTGTGCAGGTTCCACGAAAGGAGGGTTAGCAAACTGCTTCCTGAGGAATAAGTTGTATCTCTGTGAGATGAATTCACAGATCAAAAGGAAATTTCTCAGAAAGCTTCTCTCTCCTTTTGAAATGATGATATTTACTTTATCAGCATAGGCCTCAAAGCCATCCAGAGTAACCTTTCTTAGGTCCTTCAAAGACAGTGTTAATGGCCTGCTCTATGAAACATAAGCGTAACTCTGTGAGATGAATTCACACATCAACAAGAAGTTTCTATGGACGATTCCTTCTAGTTTTCATAGGAG
>NW_022310923.1:0-2120 GCF_002776525.5 Piliocolobus tephrosceles
AAAAAAAAAAAAGTCATTCAAATGACATAGCATTAGAAAAACTAAATAAAAATATTTTTATGAAATCTGAAAAAGATCTTTTCTTAATAGTCTTTCCATTGAAAAATACATACTCACCAAACAATACTTACATACATGTTATTGTGGTATACATATATGTATATACGTATTATAAACAAAGTGCACTGTTGGATAATTGCAATTAATTATATATGTTTATGTTTAAATTTCGCATATGTTGAAGCACAATTTTAATTTTTTATTTATATTTTTATAGTTTTATTTCATTCATTTATAAAATTTTATTTATTCTTCTCCCTTCCTAAGTATATATTTTTTTAAAACAAAAAAAAAAAAAAAAGAATCATAAAGATGTTTTAAAATTTTATTTACCTTTTCGATTATAATAAAATATATTTTATACCCTTTTAAATGTAATGTATTTATATAAAAAATGCTTACATATTAAAAATAAAAAATATATATGTAAATAACTTGAAAATGTACTATGTAAATGAAATGTAGTGGATTTCTTATTGTTATTTTTATTGTATATATTTTTATGTAACCGAAGTGTTATTTTTTCAAACTCACAAAATAAAAAACAAAAAAAAGAAACAAGCCAGTTTCTATTTTTGAACAACGTAAAATAAACAAAATGCTTGTATGTATGAAATATCAACTTTAATATTATGCATATTTACGTATAGTATATATATATATATATATATATATATATATATATTAATAATTACTGATACATGTACATGAATGTATATTATGTACAAAATGTATATAATGTATATAATATATTTATGTACATATGAATGTACGTATATACAAATTCACGTATAGATTTTTTTTTTTTTTTTTTTTTTTTCTTCTTGATTTCATTTAAAATTTTTATTTTATCTTTTCTTGCTCGCTGTTCTATTTATTTGTTCAAAGCGCCTTTATATTCATAATTAGCAAATTCTATGCTTTAATTACATGTTACATATGTAAATCATAGCACATAAAAACATTGCTTAAAAATAATAATGTATTTGTAAATTAAAACATAGGAACAAAAATATATATATATATTATATATACGTATATATTTATTTATTTATACGCATTTTTTTCATGCTGTAAATTCCTTTTTGTTACAGTTTTATCAAAAAGAATATCTCTATTCAGCTCGAAAACAGAGAATTTAAGTTTTTGTAATACATATATATATATATATATATATATATATATATATATTTATGTATATATTTATATACATAATAAAACATAGCAAATTTTTTCAGAGTTTAAAAACAGAATTTAATCATAGGCACCACGATCTATACATATTCGTACATACATATAAATATATATATATATATATATATATATGTACACATGCTATAAAATTTTTGCACTTACAAATTATAAATAAAAAAAATAATACATGTTTTTTTATTGCAAAACTAGGGTAAAACAACCTATTAAATTAATTTTTTTATAATATATATACATACCTAAAAATCCTCCCAAAAAAATAATGTTTTTTTTGAATCATACAAGGAAGAATAAGCAATAGTTTAATGTAAAATATAGCAAAATACCAAAATATAACGATTTAATATGAGCAAAATATAATATTAAATAACTGTTATATTTCAAGATAAACAAGGTTAACTATAATTATACTACATATATAAATTTACACGTATATATATACATATATATATACACGCCGACTTATTTTACAATTTCATAACACTTTTAAATTTAAAAAGAAATTGTTTAAAATCGAAGATATACATATATGTATTTATATGTATACGCATACATATAATTTTTTTAATAAAAAAACGAGGATTACAAATTGAAGTAAAAAAAAAAAAATATATTCAACTATAAAGAAGTTACAATTATTTAATGTTTGTAATTTAAAAAAAATAAATAGAAAAAAAGCGAAGCAAGTTAAGAAAAGGTAAAAATTGAGCAAACCGACATTCTCCCAAACTATCTCCAAAAAAAAAAAAAAAAAAAAAAAAAAAAAATAACATATCCTAGTATAAGAAAATGGAAGAAAAGGTAGAAGATGCTAGCACTGCTTTTGTTCAAATAGATAAAGTAGTAAA
>NW_022310924.1:0-3288 GCF_002776525.5 Piliocolobus tephrosceles
AGTGGAAGAATTGACAGCTAGACTAATTAATGCAGAGAAGGTCATAAACGAAATGACAGAGATGAAAACCATGACACGAGAAATACGTGACAAATGCACAAGCTTCAGTAACCGACTCGATCAACTGGAAGAAAGAGTATCAGCGATGGAGGATCAAATGAATGAAATGAAGCGAGAAGAGAAACCAAAAGAAAAAAGAAGAAAAAGAAATGAACAAAGCCTGCAAGAAGTATGGGATTATGTAAAAAGACCAAATCTACGTCTGATTGGGGTGCCTGAAAGTAAGGGGGAGAATTGAAACAAGTTGGAAAACACTATTCAGGATATCATCCAGGAGAACTTCCCCAACCTAGTAGGGCAGGCCAACATTCAAATTCAGGAAATACAGAGAACGCCACAAAGATACTCCTCCAGAAGAGCAACTCCAAGACACATAATTGCCAGATTCACCAAAGTTGAAATGAAGGACAAAATCTTAAGGGCAGCCAGAGAGAAAGGTCGGGTTACCCACAAAGGGAAGCCCATCAGACTGACAGCAGATCTCTCGGCAGAAACTCTACAAGCCAGAAGAGAGTGGGGGCCAATATTCAACGTTCTTAAAGAAAAGAATTTTAAACCCAGAATTTCATATCCAGCCAAACTAAGTTTCATCAGTGAAGGAGAAATAAAATCCTTTAAAGATAAGCAAATGCTTAGAGATTTTGTCACCACCAGGCCTGCCTTACAAGAGACCCAGAAGGAAGCCCTAAACATGGAAAGGAACAACCGATACCAGACATTGCAAAAACATGCCAAAATGTAAAGACCATTGAGGCTAGGAAGAAACTGCATCAACTAATGAGCAAAATAACCAGTTAAGATCATAATGGCAGGATCAAGTTCACACATAACAATATTAACCTTAAATGTAAATGGACTAAATGCTCCAATTAAAAGACACAGACTGGCAAACTGGATAAAGAGTCAAGACCCATCAGTCTGCTGTCTTCAGGAGACCCATCTCACATGCAGAGACATACATAGGCTCAAAATAAAGGGATGGAGGAAGATCTACCAAGCAAATGGAGAACAAAAAAAAGCAGGGGTTGCAATCCTAGTCTCTGATAAAACAGACTTTAAACCATCAAAGATCAAAAGAGACAAAGAAGGCCATTACATAATGGTAAAGGGATCAATCCAACAGGAAGAGCTAACTATCCTAAATATATATGCACCTAATACAGGAGCACCCAGATTCATAAAGCAAGTCCTTAGAGACTTACAAAGAGACTTAGACTCCCATACAATAATAATGGGAGACTTCAACACTCCGCTGTCAACATTAGACAGATCAGCGAGACAGAAAGTTAACAAGGATATCCAGGAATTGAACTCATCTCTGCACCAAGTGGACCTAATAGACATCTATAGAACTCTCCACCCCAAATCAACAGAATATACATTCTTCTCAGCACCACATCACACTTATTCCAAAATTGACCACATAATTGGAAGTAAAGCACTCCTCAGCAAATGTAAAAGAACAGAAATTATAACAAACTGTCTCTCTGACCACAGTGCAATCAAACTAGAACTCAGGACTAAGAAATTCAATCAAAACCGCTCAACTACATGGAAACTGAACAACCTGCTCCTGAATGACTACTGGGTACATAACGAAATGAAAGCAGAAATAAAGATGTTCTTTGAATCCAATGAGAACAAACATACAACATACCAGAATCTCTGGGACACATTTAAAGCAGTATGTAGAGGGAAATTTATAGCACTAAGTGCCCACAAGAGAAAGCAGGAAAGATCTAAAATTGACACTCTAACATCACAATTAAAAGAACTAGAGAGGCAAGAGCAAACACATTCAAAAGCTAGCAGAAGGCAAGAAATAACTAAGATCAGAGCAGAACTGAAGGAGATAGAGACACAAAAAACCCTCCAAAAAATCAATGAATCCAGGAGTTGGTTTTTTGAAAAGATCAACAAAATTGACAGACCGCTAGCAAGATTAATAAAGAAGAAAAGAGAGAGGAATCAAATAGACGCAATAAAAAATGATAAAGGGGATATCACCACCGACCCCACAGAAATACAAACTACCATCAGAGAATACTATAAACACCTCTACGCAAATCAACTAGAAAATCTAGAAGAAATGATAATTTCCTGGACACGTACACTCTTCCAAGACTAAACCAGGAAGAAGTTGAATCCCTGAATAGACCAATAGCAGCCTCTGAAATTGAGGCAATAATTAATAGCCTACCCACCAAAAAAAGCCCAGGACCAGATGGATTCACAGCTGAATTCTACCAGAGGTACAAGGAGGAGCTGGTACCATTCCTTCTGAAACTATTCCAATCAATAGAAAAAGAGGGAATCCTCCCTAACTCATTTTATGAGGCCAACATCATCCTGATACCAAAGCCTGGCAGAGACACAACAAAAAAAGAGAATTTTAGACCAATCTCCCTGATGAACATCGATGCAAAAATCCTCAATAAAATACTGGCAAACCGGATTCAGCAGCACATCAAAAAGCTTATCCACCATGATCAAGTGGGCTTCATCCCTGGGATGCAAGGCTGGTTCAACATTCACGAATCAATAAAAGTAATCCAGCATATCAACAGAACCAAAGACAAGAACCACATGATTATCTCAATAGATGCAGAAAAGGCTTTTGACAAAATTCAACAGCCCTTCATGCTAAAAACGCTCAATAAATTCGGTATTGATGGAACGTACCTCAAAATAATAAGAGCTATTTATGACAAACCCCACAGCCAACATCATACTGAATGGGCAAAAACTGGAAAAATTCCCCTTGAAAACTGGCACAAGACAGGGATGCCCTCTCTCACTGCTCCTATTCAACATAGTGTTGGAAGTTCTGGCTAGGGCAATCAGGCAAGAGAAAGAAATAAAGGGTATTAAGTTAGGAAAAGAAGAAGTCAAATTGTCCCTGTTTGCAGATGACATGATTGTATATTTAGAAAACCCCATCATCTCAGCCCAAAATCTCCTTAAGCTGATAAGCAACTTCAGCAAAGTCTCAGGATACAAAATTAATGTGCAAAAATCACAAGCATTCTTATACACCAGTAACAGACAAGCAGAGAGCCAAATCAGGAATGAACTTCCATTCACAATTGCTTCAAAGAGAATCAAATACCTAGGAATCCAACTTACAAGGGATGTAAAGGACCTCTTCAAGGAGAACTACAAACCACTGCTCAGTGAAATCAAAGAGGACACAAACAAATGGAAGAACATACCATGCTCATGGATAGG
>NW_022310925.1:0-6347 GCF_002776525.5 Piliocolobus tephrosceles
TTCTTGGTCTTTAAAAGCTTTTATTATTTTTACCGTTGGGTATAATGCTGGCTATGAGCTTTTCATATATAACTTTTATTATTTTGAAGTAATTTTCTTCTATTTCTAGTATGTTGAGTGTTTTTTTAATCATAAAAGTGTTGAATTTTGAAAAATATGTTTTCTGTATTGTCATTTTTGTTCTTTTTTCTTTTAATGTAGTAAATTGAACCTGCTGATTTTCATATGCTGAAACATCCTGCCATCCCATTGGTAAATCCCATTTGGACATAGTATATAATGCTTTTAATGTGCTATTGGATTTGGTTTGCTCTTATTCTTTTGAAGCTTTTGCATCAATATTCACCAGGGTTATTGGTCTGGATTTTTAAATAGTATCTTTGTCTGGCTTAAGTATCAGGGTAATGTTGGACTCATAGAATTAATGTAAAAGTGTTCCTTTCTATTCATTTATTTGAAAGGGTTTCAGGAGGACTTGTGCTGATTCTTATTTAAATGTTTGGTAAAATTCTCCAGCAAAGCTATTTGGTCCTGATGTTTCCTTCGCTGGAAGGTTTGATAATTGATTTAATCTCCTTACTTGTTATTGGTATGTTCAGTTTTTCCACTTATTTATGACGTACTCAGTAGACTGCATGTTTCTAGGAATTTATTTTTTTCTAAATTATTCAATTTGTTGGCATATATCATTTGTACTAGTCTCAAAAAATTTTTATATCTGTGGCATCAGTTGTAATGTCTCCCTTTTCACTTCTGATTTTAATTATCTGAGTCATCTCTTTTCTTTGTCTAGCTAAGTATTTGCAGGTTTTGTTGAACCTTTAAATAAAACAACCTTTGCTGTTGTTGTTTTTATTTTCCAAGAGGAGGAAATAGAGGCTTTTATTGTGTCTTGGCCACTTGGAAATAGCAAAATAGTGCAAAAAGATTAATTATCTAACCTTTAATCCAAGAAGGAAAATGAGAATCCACCAGAATAATGAAGGTCACCCCAGATCCTGGGGAGGAGAATGCTGACAAACAGCCCCTGTTACAGCATCTGGCTGAAATAAATGAGTGAAGCTCTAGTACGTGAGAGAGGCAGAGAGCCTCCATATGTGACTCACCTTTCTATTGGGGATCCAAACAACCTAGGTTAGGGAAAAGAACTTTGTCTAGCCACATTGGCTGCAGCCCACTCTTATCTCTAAGTACCATCTACTGGCTTTTAGGTCAAACTGTACATCTCTATATAAAACTTGCTGAATGAAGTACTTAAGTATTTAGAAGCAAAGACAAAAGATGCTACCAAACACTGTCTATAATCACAGTCCCTATGGAGAGGGAAAATGGAAATGAAAAGAAAAAAGATAATATCATAAAATCCTAACCTAATGAAAATAATTACAATAATTAGAAGTGTCGGCACTCTAGATGAGAAGGAATCAGCACAAGAATTCTGGCACCATAAAATTTCTAAATGTAGTGACACTACTAAGGGATCATATGAGCTCTCCAGAAAGAGTCCACAACCAAGATGGAAAGGCAAAAATGACAGATAAAGAATTCAAAGCATGGATTGTAAGGAAGATTAATGAGCTTCAAGACAAGTTTGAAAATCAAAACACACACACAAAAAAACTTCCAAATTAATCCAGGAAATGAAGAAAGATAGCATCTTAAAAATAAATCAGAGCTTCAGGAATTGAAAAACTCACTTAAGGAATTTCAAAATGCAATTGCAAGCTTTATAAAGAGACTGGACTAAGCAGAGGAGAAAATTTCTAATCTTTAAGAACAGTCATTCAAATTAACCTAGGCAGACAAAACTAAAGAGAAAGGAATTTAAAAATGAACAAAATCTTTGGAAAAATATGGGATTATGTAAAGTGACTAAACCTATGATGTACTGGCATTCCTGAGAGAGAAGGAGAAAGAGTAAACAACCTGGAAAACATATTTGAGGGAATAATTCAAGAAAATGTTTCTGGTCTTGCTAGAAACATAGACATCCAGATACAAGGAACTAGATAAAATAACACCTGTGCAATACTGCCCAAAATGAGTATTACCAAGCGTTTAGTCACCAGACTGTCTAAGGTCAATGATGAAGAAAAAAATCTTAAGTATAGCTAGAGAAAAAGATTACGTACAAAGGGAACATGATCTGGCCAGCAGCAAACTTTTCAGTAGCAACCTTATAAGGCAGGAGAGATTAGGGGCATATTTTTAGCATTAATAAAGAAAAGAAATTCCAACCATGAATTTCATAGCATACCAAATTAAGCTTCAGAAATGGAGAAACAAAGACTTTGCCAAACAGAAAGCACTAAAGTAATTTGTTACCACTAGACCAGGCTTACAAGAGATACTTGGGAGTTCTAAACGTGGAAACAAAATAAAGATACCTGCTACTACAGAAACAAACTTAAGTACATAACCCACAGACATTATGAAGGAAGCAGACAATAGAAACTACAAAGCAATGAGCTAATAAGTTTATTATACTATCAAAATCTCACATATAAAAAAACCTTGACTGTAACTAGCTTAAATGACACCCATTTAAAAGGCACAGTATTTCAAGTGAAATAAAAAAAAAATGTAAAAAAAGACACATCAATCTGCTGTCTTTAAGAGACCCATCTCACATGTAATGACACACCCATAGGCTCAAAGTAAAGGGTTGGAAGAATATCACCACACAAATGGAAAACAAACAACAACAAGAAGCAGAGGTCACTATACTTATATCAGATAAAACAGACTTTAAACCGACAAGTGCAAAAATGAACAAAGGACATTACATAATGATGGGTTCAATTCAACAAAAGACTTAACCATTCTAAATGTATATGCAATAACATTGGAGGACCCAGATTCACAAAATAGCTACTTTTCAATGTACAAGAAAACAGACAGCCAGAAAATAATAGTGGGGAGTTAAAAAAAAAAAACAAACAAACAAAGAAACCAAAAAACAAAAAACACTGACAATGTTAGAGAGATCTCAAGGTGGAAAACTAACAAGGAAATTCTGAATTGAAATTTGACATTTGCCTAATTGAACCTAATAGACATGTACAGAACATTCCATGCATCAATCACATAAGATATATTCTTCTGAACATGGTACATACTTCAAGACTAATAACATGCTCACCAATTAAACAAGTCTCAATAAATATTTTAAAAAATATTTAATGGCAACCATACTCTTAGACCACAGTGGCAGAAAAACAGAAATCAATACCAGGAAGATCTCCCACAACCACAAAATCACCTGGATATTAAACAACCTGCTTCTAAGTGACTGTTGGGTAAGCAACAAAATGAAGGAAGATATAAAAAAAATTCTTTCAAATAAAGGAAAATAGAGATACATAGAAATACAACATACCCAAATCTCTGGGATGCAGCAAAATCAGTGTTAAAAGTTTGTAGTCTACACAACTAACTCTACAAGTTCGAAAGAACTTAAAGTAATGATCTAACAATCACAACTAAATGAACTAGAAAAAGAAGAACAAATCAACTCCAAAGCTAGCAGGATAAAAGATGTAACTAAAATTCAAGTGGAATTAAACAAAATTGAGACAAAAAAATCAAAAAAGAAATTGATAGAACCAAAGGTTGTTCCTTCCACAGAAAAGACAAGACCAATAAAGCCATAGCTAGATCAACAAAGAAAAATAAATGAATAAAAGATAAGATCCAAATAAGCAAAATCAGGAATGACAAATTGGTATTACAATTAATACCACAGAACTATACACAAAAAAATCAGAGACAAATATGAATATTCTATGCACACAAACTAGAAAATCTAGAGAAAATAGAAAAATGCTAGCAAGACATAAACTGCCAATATTGAATTAGCAAGAAATTGGAACCATGAGCAAATTAATGTTGAGTTCTGAAACTGAAGCAGTAATAAAAAACCTACTAACAAACACAAAATGTCCCAGATTAGATGGATTCCTAGTTGAATTCTACCAATTCAGCTGGAGAGCTGGTACCAATTATACTGAAACTATTTGAAAAATTCAAGGTGGAGGGATTCCTCCTTAATTCATTCTGTGAAGCCAACGTCACCACAAATGACAAAAATACAATGAAAAGAGAAAACTACAGGCCAAGCCAGTGTCCCTGATGAACATGTACACAAAAATCCTAAACAAAATATCAGCCAACTGAATCTAGTAGCACATCAAAAAGTTAATTCACCAGGATCAAGTAGGCTCATTCCTGGAATACAAAGTTGGTTCAATATGTAAAAATCAATAAATGTGATTCATCGTATAAAAATAATTAAAAATAAAAATCATAGAATCATTTTAGATGCAGAAAAAGCCTTCGATAAAACCCAGAGTCCCTACATGATAAAAATGATCAACAAACTAGACATTGAAGAAACATACCTCCAAAAAATAAGAGTTATGTATGATGAATCCACAGCCAACATCATACTAAATGAACAAAAGCTGGAAACATTCCCCTTGAGAACTGGAAAAGACAAGGATGCCCACTCTCATCACTCCTATAAAACATACTACAGGAAGCCTTTGCCAGAACAATCAATGAAGAAAATGAAAGGCATCCAAATAGAAGAAGAAGAAATCAAAATATCTCTCTTCAAAGAGGATATGATTCCCTAGAAAATCCTAAACACTCCATCAAATGACTCCTGTAATTTGAAAATGACTTCAGTAATCAGGGCACAAAATCAGTGTACAAGATTCAGCAGCATTTCTATACATTAATAATGTTGAAACTGTGAGTCAAATTGAGAGGTGAGGCCAGCTGGACTTCCTGGGTTGAGTGGGGATTTGGGGAACTCTCCTGTCTTACAAGAGGATTATAAAACGCACCAATAAGTTCTCTGTAAAACACACCAATCAGCGCTCTGTAAAACATATCAATCAGCACGACTCTAAAGTAGCCTATCGTGGGGAGGATTGAAAAAGGGCACTCTGAAATGACAGAAATGGAACATGGGAGGGGACCATAAGGGAATAAAAACCACCTCAGCCAGCAGCAGCAACCCACTCAGGTCCCCTTCCATGCTGTGGAAGTTTTGTCCTTTTACTCTTCATAATAAACCTTGCTACCACTTACTCTTTGGGTCTGTGCCATCTTTAAGAGTTGTAACACTGACCGTGAAGGTCGACGGCTTCACTCTTGAAGTCAGCGAGACCACAAACCCACTGGCAGGAACCAACTCCAGACACATCTTGGGGGCTCATTCAGGATCTTGCCTCGTGGTGAGTACCACTGGACCCCTCTCACTTGCTTTCTGTCCTATTTTTCCTTAGAATTCGGGGGCTAAACACCAGGCACCTGTCAGCCACTTAAAAGTGACTAGCGCAGGTACCATACTAAAGACACAGATGTCAGGCTTTCTGGGAAAGGGCTCTCTAACAACCCCTGACTCTTTATAGTCAGGAGCATTGGTTTGCCTTGAACCAGCTTCTTCTTTTCCTGTACTTCCGGGCTGAGCTAAGGGTTGACAGAGAAGAAAGCCATTCAGTTCCAGGGTCCCAAAAAAATGTTGGTCAACCCTGCAGCCATGAGCGGAGCTCTCAAAGTTACATCGCCCAAACGAGACTCACTCATCTATCCTGAACCTTTCCTCCTGGGTCCTAGCACATGTCAGACAAACTTCCTCCCACCCCTCTTCTCCAAGGCTAGTCCCACTTATAAAAACCACTCCCTGTCCCTGGTGCTCTTCTACTTTCTCCTATTTCTAATATGAATTTTGGGACTCTGTTCCCTTCTTTAGGCACCTGGGCTCACCAATCAGAAAGACATAATTTTTGCCTAAAGCTCCATCAAATGGTGGAAATATCTGGCATTTTAGGATCCCTCCTCAGAGTAGCAGGCCTAACAAAGGGTATTCTTGAAGCTAGCATATGGGGAGCCTCAGAAATTACAGACTCCAAAATTTGGGGGGATATCCTTCCTATTCATATGATTAGAAGTGAGAAAAAAAAGGCGTCACTCTTCCAACCCTGGAGATGCCTTCCCTCCCTCAGGATATGGCCCTCCACTGCCTTTTAAGGTATATCATCTTTATAGGACAAGGGAAGGTCCCAATACCAATGGGAGAAAACACTTAGGACTCTAACAGGTTTTCGAGAATGTGTCGCTAAGGGCCACTAAATCTGACCTTCCTCGGTCTTCTTTGTGGTCTAAGAGGAAAACAAGTGTTTCTGCTGCTGCTTTGGTGAGTACAACTATTCCAAACATTAGGGTCCAGGGACCATTGTGGGTTCTTGGGTGGGAGAAAAGAAAACAAAGAACAGTCCAAAACCGTGGGCGTTTTTTTATTCAACAAGCTCACCCTTGAAATGCATCCTAAGGCATTG
>NW_022310928.1:0-1861 GCF_002776525.5 Piliocolobus tephrosceles
AAAATTTCTCAAAGGAAGATACATAATATATGATTAACAGTTCACAGGAAGGGCAGGGCCACTGATATTTCTTCAACAGAAGAAATATCTGATTCACTGATTGATATACATAAAGATTCTAGGTTGTCTTAGATTAGGTCATGCTAATCTGCCAAGTGGGTTATGCAAAAAAAAAAAAAAAAAAAAAACTTCTCATACATTGGAATTCAAAATTATAGGCAAATAATAGTGCACACGTGTTCATTTCTAGAAGCTTTCTTTCACTTCACAATGAAGCCTCATTGTGAAGGTTCACATTTCACCCACATGTAGGTTCAAGGGAAGACTCCGATTCTGAAGAGTTTCTAGTGTCACTTTATTTGCTATTTATTTTTATATATTTTCATCTTTGATGACAGTCAATACCACAGGAATACTTTGTAGTTTCACTTTTGTACTTTTGATACAGGAACTAACTTTCTTTCTGTGTGACATCTTCATCATGTCTTGTATTCTCAAGCCCATAAGCTTCTTTCTACAAATTGTTACTTCATATAGAATACAATTGAACTTGTATTTGATAAATAACAGTGAATCTCAATACTCAATAATATTTTCAATGACTTTGAGTTCAAAGATAAGGTCATTGCTAACTAAAGTTGAAAATGGATTCTCTTAACTCTCTTTTTATTTTATAAGAAATACTAAAAAAAAAAAATCATAATACTTCCTAGAATGGAAATTGCAATACTTCCATAAGGCTACTATGAGTAATTTTTTTTTGTCTTACTCTTATAGTCCATTTAAAAATTTTCACACTTTTTCTTTTCTTCACTTGGGATTGATTAGTTCAACCATTAGATTTAACTTGGCTATTGAGATTGTGTCTAGTCATTTGGTAGGCACGAAATAATTATTGCACACTCAATATCTCTGACTGTGGGGGCTCTAAGTTCTTCTTGCATGTAAATCCTTAATAATTACAATACAAATGAGTGAATGTAGGTAATTTAATGATCATTTCTGGGTCTAGTATCTCTTTGACATTCTGGAACAGTCACCATCAAAATGAAGTGTTGATTCTAGGTTGTCTTCATTTGAAATTATTACTCATTATCTGGTACTAATTGTTTAATTCACAACGATTGCTTCAGTGATATAAATCACTACACACATTATAATTTGTACAGGAATTTCTATTACTGAGTCATATGCTATCTAGATAAGGCAAAGTTTTGTTTAACATAAATAAAAGTAATTGTATAACAAAAAGTTTCCTTGGAAACGATAATCTCTATGATTTCTCCCAGGATGATGATTCTGACTTGTGTTGTGACCCTTTGTTATTTCTGGGAAATATTATTTCTGCCGATGTATGACTGGCAGGGAACATTAAATCCTATTTGAACAAATGAGATCTTGAATTTATTGAACCCTGTTTCTTGTACTGCGGTGTATTTGTAATCAATTATTCCAATTCTTCCAGTACCCAAATTACTTGAATGACATTGGAAAACTGATACTAAACCAAAGCAAGACAGAGCTCCAGAGATGCAGAATGTATTAAAAAAGGAAAAATATACAAGATATAAAAATCATATGAAGTTAAAAAAATACTTATAACTTGATGGGATAAGTTGGATATTATAAATGAAGATAAGAGAATAAGACAAAACAGTGTGCAATCACTTTGTGTTTTCCAGAACATATGTGGGCAGACTTTAAAATATTATGAAAATATTAATACAATTATGGGTATCAAAGTCTAAATGCACATCATTGAAATGAGAAATATGAAAGTTGAAAAATAAAAATCAAAAGAATATTGGGTGGTACATCAATAGATAAGGTTAAAAGAAGTCAGCTAAATTCAGTCAATTAG
>NW_022310929.1:0-2377 GCF_002776525.5 Piliocolobus tephrosceles
ATATTGCACATGTTGTATGTGTTATAAATATTACTAAACAAAAAAAATTATTTATTATATATATATATATATATACATACAATTTTTTTGTTTAGTAATATTTATAACACATACAACATGTGCAATATTTATAATTTTTTTCATATTGACAAAAGTTTATTTATGTATATGCTTTTACACGCGCAAATGTGTACAAATATGAATGCATATTTATTTTTAGTTCTAGTTGTATAGTGTGCATGAAACAAATATATATATATGTATGTAGAGAGAGGGAGGGAGAGAAGTTTATGTAATTAATATTATATATGTATAAATATTAACCAGTTTAATAAATTACACTCATTGTTTTAATGTGTATATTAATTTATTATAAATTATTAAAAGTGCGGCAAAATTACATAAATATATATATATACATAACCAATTTTTTTAATTAATTGTTTTATAACAAAATGTACGTATACACACATATACGCATATATACACACATTTTTATATTTTTCTTTTTCATGATGGCTCTTACATTCTAGCGCCTTATTACTAACTACTATTAATATAGAATTTTTTTTTGCACATAGTAAAATTATTATAATAATAATAGAATTAATAGTATATACATATATAAATATATATATATTACATTTGACAATTTAAAAAAAAAAAAAAAATTCATTTCTTGTTTTGTTTTTTTTTAAAAAAAATTTATTTACGATTTCTGAGTTAAAATGTGTACAAAATTGTAAGTATTATAAGTGTTTGTATATGCATCTATGTATATATATCAATGTATAAAGATTGTTTTTCTTTTCGCATATATTCGTATATATATCCAATTAACACACCTTAATCCAGTCGTACTGTTATATATTTATTCATGTTTATTTATGTTTTATTCGTATTTATTCGGGGTTATTTTATGTTTATTTGTGTTTATTCTTGTTCATTCGTGTTTATTAATATTTAATTATGTTATAATGTGGTGGTTTCTTTTTTTACTCGATGAAACATAAACTATGTTTATTTTAATTATTTCGTGTGATACATAATATGTATTTATTTTCATACAAATATAAGTTTAACATTTGTATTTATCAGTTTTATATTACTATTCCATCATTTATTATTTTGCGTTACCTTCATTTATTATTTTGCGTTACCTTCATTTATTATTTTGCTTTACTTTTTTTTATTAGTTTTCTTTATTAGTTTTCTTTATTAGTTTGCTTTATCAGTTTGCTTTATCAGTTTGCTTTATCAGTTTGCTTTATTAGTTTGCTTTATTAATTTATTTTTTATTATTTATTTTTTATAACTTATTCAGATGTAGAATCAAAAAAAAGTAGTGGTGTTAGAAGTAAATCGGTACCAAATAGGAAAAGTACAAGTAGAAAAAACACAATTGTGGGAAACAGTAAAATGCACACAAGAATTGAAACAAAACTTGATGATATAAAAATGAATTCAAAAGTAAACACATTAAATAATTTAGACAATGACACAGAAGTGTGTAAGGATACAATTAAAAAGAGCGATAGCATAGGTTTGCTTAAGCTAAAAGAGAATCAAAAGAAAAAGAAAGAAAAAAAAAAAAAGATAGATACTAACAACAGTGATTTTAATGATAATAATAATAACGTTGATCAATTTAATCACAGTAATAACGGTAGTACCATCCTTGATGACAATATTATTAATTCTCATATTAATACAGATGTAATTATAAATGGAATAAAAACAACAACAGTTATGAAAAAGGATGTAGACAATAATGAACTGGATGGTTACACTAATACGAACAATTTAAATAATAATAATAATATGAATAAAAAAAATAGCTTTGATGATAAAATAAGTGGAATGGAAGCTAGTACTTCAAATATGATAAATAATAAAAGTAATAAAAAAAAAAGAGAAAAGAAAGTAAAAGAAAATGTTGGTACTAGTAAAAACAAAAAGCGAAAAAAAGAAGAAGTTTTAAATAATAACGACAACGATAGCAGCAACGGTAACGATGACGATGATAATGATAGTAGCAAAGGTAAAAATAACGATAGTAGTATAAACAATAAAAACGACAATAAAAACGACAAAAACAATGACAAAAACAATGACAAAAATAATGACAATAAAAATGACAAAAACAATGACAAAAACAATGACAAAAACAATGACGTTGTAGATGAAGTTTTATCAAAACGTACACGGAAAAGAAGTGCTAAGTACTTTAACGATTATATGCTGGTGGATGATGAGGAAGAAACTTTTTATAGTTATACTAACAATTTTATCACATTATTAGACGCTGTGTTAAAATTGTTAGTATAACTATAAAAAACACAAATGAAATAACTAATAAAAAAATAGAAAATGAATG
>NW_022310930.1:0-5263 GCF_002776525.5 Piliocolobus tephrosceles
CCTCTTTTCGAGGATCCTGCACAGTGATATCTGGGAGCCAATTCGGGTCCATTGTGAAAAAGCAAGGATCCTCAGAGAACAACTAGACAATAGCTTTCTGAGAGATTGCTTTCTGATGTGTGGCTTCATGACACAGAGTTCCACCCCTCATATCCTGGATCAGTTTGCTAAGAGTCTTGACGTAGATTCTGCAATGTGATGTTTGGGAGCTCATTGAGGCCTATGGTGAAAAAGGATATATCCTCAGACAGACACTGGAAAGAAGCCTTCTGAGATACTGAATTGCGATGTGTGAATGCAACTCACAGAGTTACACGTTTCTCTTCAGCCAACAGTTTGCCAACACAGTTTTCTGGAAATCTGCAATGGGATATTCCTTAGCGCAATGAAGCTAATGATGACAAAGGAAATATCCTCCTATGAAAACTAGAAGGAAGCTTCCTTAGAAAGTTCTTTTTGATGTGTGAATTCATCTCACGGTGTTACACTTAGGTTTCATGGAGCAGGCCATTAACACTGTATTTGAAGAACCTAAGACAGGTTACCTTGGATGGCTTTGAGGCGTACACTGATAAAGGAAATATCACCAGTTCAAAACGAGAGAGAAGGTTTCTGAGAAATTTCTTTGTGATCTCTGAATTCATCTCTCAGAGTTACAATTATTACTCAGGAAGAAGTTTGCTAAGCATCTTTTCGGGAAACCTACACAGTGATATTTGGGAGCCAATTCGGGCCCATTGTGAATAAGCAAGTATCCACAGAGAACAAGTAGAGAACGGCTTTCTGAGAAATTGCTTTCTGATGTGTGGCTTCATCACATAGAGTTCCACCCTTCCTTTCTTGGAACAGTGTGCTAAGAGTCTTGTCGTGGATTCTGCAATGTGATAGTTGGGAGCTATTTGAGGGCTATGGTGAAAAAGGATATATCCTGAGACAGACACTGGAAAGAAGCCTTCTGAGAAACTGCTTTGCGATGTGTGAATGCAACTCACAGAGTTACACGTTTCTCTTCAGCCAACAGTTTGCCAACACAGTTTTCTGGTAATGTGCAATGGGATATTTCTTAGTGCAGTGAAGTTCATGGTGACAAAGGAAATATACTCCTGTGAAAACTAGAAGGAAGCTTCCTTAGAAACTTCTTGTTGATGTGTTAATTCATCTCACAGAGTTACACTTCTGTTTCATGGAGCAGGCCATTAACAATCTATTTGAAGAACCTAAGAAAGGTTACTTTGGGTGGCTTTGAGGTCTACGCTGAAATAGGAAACATCATCAGTTCAAAACAAGAGAGAAGCTTTATGAGAAATTTCTTCATGATCTCTGAATTCATCTCACAGAGTTACAACTTATTCCACAGGAAGCAGTATGCTAACCCTCTTTTCCTGGAACCTGGCCAGTCACATTTGGCAGCCAATTCTGGCCCATTGTGAAGAAGCAAGCATCTTCAGGGAACAACTAGAGAATAGCTTTCTGAGAGATTGCTTTCTGATGTGTGGCTTCATCACACAGAGTTCCACACTTCCCTTCCTGGAACAGTTGCTAAGAGTCCTTTCGTGGATTCTGCAATGTGATATTTGGGAGCTCATTGGGGGCTATGGTGAAAAAGGATGTATCCTCCGACAGAGAATGGAAAGAAGCCTTCTGAGAAACTGCATTGCGATGTGTGAATGTAACTCACAGAGTTACGCGTTTCTCTTCAGCCAATTGTTTGCCAACACAGTTTTCGGGAAATCTGCAATGGGATAATTCTTAGTTCAGTGAATCTAATGGTGGCAAAGGAAATATCCTCCTATGAAGACTACAAGGAAGCTTCCTTAGAAATTTCTTGTTGATGTGTGAATTCACATCCCAGAGTTACACTTATGTTTCATCGAGCAGGCCATTAACACTGTCTTTGAAGAACCTAAGAAAGGTTACTTTGGATGGATCTGAGGCCCACCCTGAGAAAGGAAATATCATCAGTTCAAAACGAGAGAGAAGCTTTCTGAGAAATTTCTTTGTGATCTCTGAATTCATCTCACAGAGTTACAACTTATTCCTCAGGAAGCAGTTTGCCAACCCTCTTTTCGTGGACCTGCATAGTCATATTTGGGAGCCAATTCGGGCCCATTGTGAAAAAGCAAGTATCCTCAAAGAACAACTAGAGAATAGCTTTCTGAGAGATTGCTTTCTGATGTTTGGCTTCAACACACCGATTTCATCCCTTCCCTTCTTGGAACAGTTTGCTAAGTGTCTTGTCGTGGATTCTGCAATTTGATATTTGAGAGCTCATTGAGTGCTATGGTGTAAAGGATATATCATCAGACAGACACTGGAAAGAAGCCTTCTGAGAAACCGCCTTGCGATGTGTGAATGCAACTCACAGAGTTACACGTTTCTTTTCAGCCAACAGTTTGCCAACACAGGTTTCTGGAAATTTGCAATGGGATATTTCTTAGCGCAATGAAGTTAATGGTGACAAAGGAAATATCCTCCAATGAAAACTAGAAGGAAGCTTCTTTAGAAACTTCTTGTTGATGTGTGAATTCATCTCACGGAGTTACACTTATGTTTCATGGAGCAGGCCATTAACACTGTCATTGAAGAAACTAAGAAAGGTTATATTGGATGGCTTTGAGGCCTACGATGATAAAGGAAATATCATCGGTTCAATACGAGAGAGAAGTTTTCTGAGAAATTTCTTTGTGATCTCTGAATTCACCTCACAGACTTACAATTTATTCCTCAGGAAGCAGTTTGCTAACCCTCTTTTCGTGGACCTGCATAGTCATATTTGGGAGCCAATTCGGGCTCATTATGAAAAAGCAAGTATCCTCAGAGAACAACTAGAGAATAGCTTTCTGAGAGATTGCTTTCTGATGTGTGGCTTCATCACACAGAGTTCCAACCTTCACTTCTTGGAACAGTTTTCTAAGAGTCTTGTCGTGGATTCTGCAATGTGATACGTGGGAGATCATTGAGGACTATGGTGAAAAAGGATATATCCTCAGAGAGACACTGGAAAGAAGCCTTCTGAGAAACTGCATTGGGATGTGTGAATGCAACACACAGAGTTACACGTTTCTCTTCAGCCAACAGTTTGCCAACACAGATTTCTGCAAATCTGCAATGGGATATTTCTTAGCGCTGTGAAGCTAATGATGACAAAGGAAATATCCTCCTATGAAAACTAGAAGGAACATTCCTTTGAAATTTTTTGTTGACGTGTGAATTCATCTCACAGAGTTACACTTATATTTCATGGAGCAGTCCATTAACACTGTCTTTTCAGAACCTAAGAAAGGTTTCTTTGGATGGCTTTGAGGCCTACGCTGATAAAGGAAATATCATCAGTTCAAAACAGGAGAGAAGCTTTCTGAAAAATTTCTTCGTGTTCTCTGAATTCATCTCACTGAGTTATGACTCATTCCTCAGGAAGGAGTTTCCTAACCCTCTTTTCGTGGAACCTGACCAGTCATATTTGGGAGCCATTTCGGGCCCATTGTGAAAAAGCAAGTATCCTCAGAGAACAACTAGAGAATAGCTTTCTGAGAGATTGCTGTCTGATGTGTGGCTTCATCACACAGAGTTCTACCGTTCCCTTCTTGGAAGAGATTGGTAAGAGTCTTGTCGTGGATTCTGCAATCTGATATTGGGAGCTCATTGAGGGCTATGGTGAAAAAGGATACATCCTTAGACAGACACTGGAAGGAAGCCCTCTGAGAAACTGCATTGCGATGTGTGAATGCAACTCACAGAGTTACACGTTTCTCTTCAGCCAACAGTTTGCCAACACAGTTTTCTCGAAATCTGCAATGGGTTATTTCTTAGCACAGTGAAGCTAATGGTGACAAAGGAAATACCCTCCTATGAAAACTAGAAGGAAACTTCCTTAAAAACTTCTTGTTGATATGTGAATTCATCTCACAGAGTTACACTTATGTTTCATGGGGCAGACCATTAACACTCTATTGGATGAACCTAAGAAAGGTTATTTTGGAAGGCTTTAAGGCCTATGCTGATAAAAGAAATATCATCAGTTTAAATCGAGAGAGATGTTTTCTGAGAAATTTGTTTGTGATCTGGGAATTCGTCTCACCGAGTTACAACTTATTCCTCAGGGAGCAGTTTGCTAACCCTCTTTTCGTGGAACCTACACAGTCTTATTTGGGAGCCAATTCGGGCCCATTGTGAAAAAGCAATTATCCTCAGAGAACAAATAGAGAATCGCTTTCCGAGAGATTGCTTTTTGATGTGTGGCTTCATCACACAGAGTTCGGCACTTCTCTTCTTGGATCAGTTTGCTAAGAGTATTTTCGTGGATTCTGCAATGTGATATTTGGGAGCTCATTGAGGCCTATGGTGAAAAAGGATATATCTTCAGACAGATACTGGAAAGAAGTCTTCTGAGAAACTGCACTGCGATGTGAGAATGGAACTCACAGAGTTGCACGTTTCTCTTCAGCCAACAGTTTGCCAACACAGTTTTCTGGAAAACTGCAATGGGATATTCCTTAGCACAGTGAAGCTAATGATGACAAAGGAAATATCCTCCTATGAAAACTAGAAGGAAGCTTCCTTAGAAAGTTTTTGTTGATGTGTGAATTTGTCTCACGGAGTTACACTTAGGTTTCATGGAGCAGGCCATTAACACTGTATTTGAAGAACCTAAGACAGGTTACCTTGGATGGCTTTGAGGCCTACGCTGATAAAGGAAATAACACCAGTTCAAAACGAGAGAGAAGGTTTCTGAGAAATTTCTTTGTGATCTCTGAATTCATCTCACAGAGCTACAACTTATTCCTAAGGAAGCAGTTTGCTAACCCTCTTTTCGTGGAACCTGCACAGTCATATTTGGGAGGCAATTCGGGCCCATTCTGAAAAAGCAAGTATTCTCAGAGAACAACTAGAGAATAGCTTTCTGAGAGATTGTTTCTGATGTGTGTCTTCATCACACAGAGTTCCACCATTTCCTTCTTGGAACAGTTTGCTAAGAGTCTTGTCGTGGATTCTGCAATGTGATATTTGAGAGCTCATTCAGGCCTATGGTGAAAAAGGATATATCCTCAGATAGACACTGGAAAGAAGACTTCTGAGAAACTGCATTGCGATGTGTGAATGCAACTCACAGAGTTACACGTTTCTCTTCAGCCAACAGTTTGCCAACACAGTTTTCTGGAAATCTGCAATGGGATATTTCTTAGCGCAATGAAGCTAATGGTGACAAAGGAAATATCCTCCTATGAAAACTAGAAGGAATCGTCCATAGAAACTTCTTGTTGAT
>NW_022310931.1:0-1174 GCF_002776525.5 Piliocolobus tephrosceles
TTTTTTTTTTTTTGAGACGGAGTCTCGCTCTGTCGCCCAGGCTGGAGTGCAGTGGCCGGATCTCAGCTCACTGCAAGCTCCGCCTCCCGGGTTTACGCCATTCTCCTGCCTCAGCCTCCCGAGCAGCTGGGACTACAGGCGCCCGCCACGTCACCCGGCTAGTCTTTTTGTATTTTTTAGTAGAGACGGGGTTTCACCGTGTTAGCCAGGATGGTCTCGATCTCCTGACCTCGTGATCCGCCTGTCTCGGCCTCCCAAAGTGCTGGGATTACAGGCTTGAGCCACCGCGCCCGGCCAAAAGACTATATATTATATGATTTTGTTTATTAAATGTTCAACAAAGGCCAGGATAGATTGACAGAAAGTGAACAGAAGTTTCTTGTGACAGGAAGTGAGAAGAGGATTAGCTATAAATAGACATGAGGGATTGTATTGGAGAGATGAAAATGCCCTTAAACCAATTTATGCTGATGGTTGAGCTAATCAGTAAAGTCAGTAAGAATCATTGAATTGTACAAAATAGACAAGCTTTATGATGTTAGATAGACTTCAATAGAACTACTTAAAATATAAGCAGTTTTAAATTTATAGACAATATTAATGTTGTTTTAATAATGATTATGGAAGGACATGGAGTTATATTTTAAAATTATATTTACCTTTACATTTTGATACACCTTTTGAATTTGCACATTATGATTTAATCTGTCATATTTAATCTCATACAATGCAATGAGGTAGAAATATAAGCTAAATAAATAGCCTTTTAAAAGTGGATAATTAATGTGAAAATATATTCAAATTATTTTGAAACCTGCAACCTGTAGTTAAGTTTTAGTATTATCTAGATTATATTAGATAGAGCTGGAGCTAAATTGTGGTATCAATTAAGATAATCTTAGAGTAATTCATATTTTCTGTGTCATGCACAACAGGAAAAATGACAAAGTTCCATGGGCATTGCTTTAATTGTTAATAAAAATGCCAACTTAAAGTCAGTATGTGTTCATTTAGTCATATGAAGTTTTCTGATATTTATAGCTCCTTTTAGCACCTTTTGTTTGACTCTTTACTGGACATGATTTGCTCACAAAAGAATATAAAAATGTAACAACATAGAAGAGAATAATAGAATAATTGTATGTATAAGGTGTTTTCAGAATGAATTCCCCCC
>NW_022310932.1:0-5178 GCF_002776525.5 Piliocolobus tephrosceles
GGCCCTTCCCCTGGTGCTGGCACTGGCTCCACAGCTGGCACTGGAAATAGCTGTATTTCTGCACCTGAAGCTGGAGCTGAAAAAGGAGAAAGGTCACCAATATCACTCACTTTCCACTGGAATTTCTAAACACAAAAACAACCTCACTGAATTTAAAGGAATTTCAGCCTGAAAACATCAACCCTGGAAAGTCTTCCAGACTGCAGGTGACTTCACCATGTGCCTGTGTCTCGATGAGCTCCAGTGGCTCCAGCTGGACAAGGACAATGTGCAGATGTGGCACTGGTGGGATCACTGGTGAGGCCTGGCCTGACAGCTCCATCTGGGGCCTTGGTGTCCATCTGGGACCTGCTGTCTACCTGGTGACTCCTGTCCTGTGGTAGGTACCTGGGGGTGGGGGGGGAGCCTTTGTGCCACATGGCCAGAGGCATCTGGGGTGAGAGATGAACATACATGGGCATCGTCATAAAAGTAAAAGAAAGGCTCTCACTACCGCCATTCCTGAAGCAGCAGCCTCGAGATATGGAGATGCAGCACGAGGACATCTTGTTCTCTTGAGCGTCTCCCACCAAGTGAGCTGGCTACGGGGCTGACCCTAGGATGTGGGTGCCTGGTTACCAGAAATCTTCTTCTTCTTCTTCTTTTTTTAGATAGAGTCTCATTCTGTTGCCCAGGCTGGAGTGCAGTGGCATGATCTTGGCTCACTGCAACCTCTGCCTCCTGGGTTCAATTAATTATCCTGCCTCAGTCTCCTGAGTAGCTGGGATTACAAGCACGAGGCATGTACCACCACACCCGGCTAGTTACTTTTTTATTTTTTTATTTTTAGTAGAGATGGGGTTTTACCATGTAGGTCAGGCTGGTCTCGAACTCCTGACCTCATGATCTGCCCACCTCAGCCCCCCAAAGTGCTGGGATTACAAGTGTGAGCCACCGTGCCTGGCCTGGTTACCAGAATTCTAAGTTCCATTAGTTTCTGTCGCCAAGGAAGTGAGATTGCTTCTTTATGGTTCCATCCCCTAAGCCTCCTCCTTCCAGAAGACCTACTCAGGACCCCACTGCGCTGCTGACTGCTCACCCTCCCCACAGGCCAACTCCTTACCTGTACACAGTTATGTTTCCCCAGGGCCTCTTGGACACCTGTGTCTGATGTTCACCAGGGGCCTAGGAATCCACTTGGTGCCTGAGATCCTACATGTGCCTAATGTTACCCTGCAGACTGGGTAGCCACCTGGGGACCAGGTATCAACCTAGGGACTGTGGTTGACCTGTGTAGCTGATGTCCACCTGGGGACTGGGTATTTACCTGGGGCCTGATGTGCACCTGGGGCCGAATGTTCCCCTCAGGGTGAATTCCACCTCGGGTCTGTATGTTCACCTGGTCCTTAGATCTATGTCCCACTAGGGCCTTATGTTCACCAGGGATTTGTATCTAGCTGTGGCCTGATGACCTACTGCATCGTGTTGTTCACCTAAGGCCTGGTGTCTTCCTGGGGCCTGGTGATCACCTGGGAGCTGGATATCAACCTGGGGCCTGGGTGTCCACTTAAGGCCTGATATGTGCCTGGGGACTGGGTGTCCACTTTGGGTCCGATGTCCATTTGAAGTTAGGTATCTCCCTAAGGCATGGTGTCAACCTGTGGCCTGATGTCCATATGAGTCTGGGGTTCAGCTGAGGCCTGCTGTACATCTGAGGCCTGATGTCTACCTGGTGACTGCCATCTTATTGAGGCCTGATGTCCGCCTGGGAATGGTCTATCCATGGAAACGGTTATGTCCACCTGGGGCTGGATGTCTCCCAGGGGCTAGAAGTCCACCTGTGACCCCGTGTCCACCTAGGGCCTAATGCCCACCTGGGGCACAGTGTTCACCTGAGAGCTGGGTGTTTACATAGGGCCTGATGTTCAGCTGGTGCCTAGATGCCCACCGGGGGCCTTGTGTTAACCTGGGGACTGGTATCCAGCTGGGTCCTAATGACCACATGGGTTGAATTATTCACCTAGAGTTTGGTGTTCACTTAGGGCTTGGGTGTCAGCCTTGAACCTGGTGTCCACCTGGGACTTAAGTATCAAACTAGGGGTTGGTGTCCAGTTGAGACATCATGTGCACCTGGGGTCTGAGTTCGCATGAGGCCAAATGACCAATGGGGGCCTGAATGTCAACCTGGTATCTGAAATTCACTGGGAGCCTGGTGTTCATCTGGGACTAGGTGTCAATATGTGGCCTGATATAAACCTCTAGTTCAGTGTCCACCTTGGGCCTAATGTCCACTGGGGGACTGATGTTCACCTTTGACTTGATATCCACCTGGAAACCGTGTATTCACTCATGGCCTGATGGTCACCTGGGGTTGCATGTCGAACTGTGGTCAGATGTGCACCTGGAACCTGGGCATCCACCTGGGGCCTGATGTTCAGCTGGAGCCTGGAGTTCACCTGAGGCATGAGGTCCACCTGAAGCTTGATGTTCATCTGGGTGCTGGATGTTCACCTGGGGCCTGATATCCACCTGGGGCCCAAGGACACTTCTCAGGCCTGATGACCACAAGTTGGCCTTGTATTCATCTGGTGCCTTGGTATTAATCTGTAGCCTAATGTACTCCTGGGTTCTAGTGTCTTCTTGGGACCTGATGTCTACCAGGATCCTGGTATCCACCTGAGGCCAGGTATCCACCTAGGGCCTGATATTCACCTGAGGACTAGGAATCCACTTGATAACTGGTGCCCATCTGGGTCCTGATGTTAACCTTGGGACCGGGGAACCACCTGACCTTGATATCCACTTAGGGCATAAGTGTCTATCTGGGGTCTTATGTTCACGCGGGGCCTGATGTCAACCTTGAGCCTAGGTATTCACCAGGGAACTAGTGTCCAGCTGTTCACTTGGGGCCTGGTGTCAACTTGAAGCAAGGTTGTCAACCTAGGACCTGATGTCCAGTCCAGTGTCCCCCTTGGGCCTGTTTCCTACCTGGGGCCTGTGTGTCCACATAGACCCTGGTGTCATTTTGGGGCCTAGGTATTTACCTGGGGCCTGGATATTCATTGGTACATCATGTCTACTGGGGTCTTTGTGTCAATCTGAGCTCCAATATCCACCTAGGGATTGGGTATCTACCTAAGGCCTGGTGTTTACATGGGGCCTGTAACATCAGATTCCAGATGAACTCAGATGTCCACCTGAGTTCTGTGTGTTCACGTAGGGCCTGCTGTCATCTTGGGACCTAAGTATTTACCTAGGGCCTGGGTATCTACCTGGGGCCTCACTTCCAAATAGTTATTGTGTCAACATGGGGCCTGATGTCCACTTTGGGCCTAGGTAACCTCCTGATGACTAATGTCCACATGGTTCCTGAGGACAACCTGAGACCTGGTATTGATTTAGAGCCTAGTATCCACCTCGGGTCCAGGTGTCCACCTGAGACCTGATGTTCACCTGGAGTGTAGGAATTCACCTGGGGCCTGGTGTCCACCTTGAGTGTGTGTATCCAACTGAGTGCTGGTGTCCACCTGGAGTCCAGTGTATACCTGGGGCCTGCTGTACACATGGGGCCTGGGCATCCACCTAGGACCTGATGTTCAGATAAGGACTGGAGTTCTCCTGGCCTGGTGTCCACATGGAGCCTGGGTGTACACCTGGATCCTGAAATCCAACATGGATGGGCCCAATGTACACCTGGGCCACAGTAGTCATCAGATACTAGGAAACTCTCAAGCCCCAGGTGCACATAAAGCTCCAAGTGGCCACCTAGGCCATAGGGTGATATGCAGGGTCCAGGTGGACACTGAGTACAAGATGAACACCAGGCCCCAGGTGAACACCAAGCTTCAGATGTCTACATAGTCCTCAAGTGGACACCAGGCACTAGATTGACACACAGATAACAGGTGGATATCAGGCCCCAGGTGAACACCAGGCCCCAGGTAGTTGGGTTACATATACCATAGGTGGCCATCAGGTCCCAGGTCTATATCCACTCCCCAGCTGAACATCAGGATCCAGGTGGATACCCACGTCAGAAGTGAACACCAGGTTCCAAATGAACATCGGGCTCTAACTGAACACACAGGCCCCAGTTCAATACCAGCCTCAGGTAGATATCAGGAACCAGGTGGACTCCAGGTCTAATGTGCATGCCTAGTCTCTCTATCATGTTCAAGGTGGACACCCAGATTCCAGGTAGACATCTGGTGCCAGGTGGACATCTGGCTGCAGGTGGGCATCAGGCTCCAGGTGGATACCTAGTCTACGGGTGTAAATCAGGCCCTATATTTCATCAGGCCCCAGTTAAACACTTGACTAAAGGTGTGCATCAAGACCCAGCTTGACACTCAGGCTTCAGGGGCACACTGGACCCAAAGTGTACACTCGTGCCCAGGTGGACATCAGGCCCAAGGTGTACACCAGACCCCAAGTGGACATCAGGTTCCAGGTTGACACCAGTCTCTAGGTAGATCCTTAAGCCCCAATTGGTCATCAAGCCCAAGGTGGATACCTTGACCCCAGGGGGTCACCAGGTCACAGGCAGGCCCCAGGTGGACACCAGGCCCTAGGGTAACACAAGGTCTCTGGGAGGGTTTCAGCCCCCATGTGGACTTTAGTCATAAGGAGCTTACCTAGGCCCTAAGTGGACATCAGGCCCCAGGTTGACACAATGAACCAGGTAGAAGTCAGGCTCTAAGTAGAAACCCAGGCCCTAGGTAAATACTTCAGTCCCAAGCCAACATCAGGCCCTATGTGGACACCCAGACTCCAGGCAGACATCAGGCCCCAGGTGAACACTCAACTCAAGATGATCATCAGGCCCCAGGTTGACACATTGGCCTCAGGTAGACAACAGGCATAAGTGAACTTCAGGCTCCAGATGAACATCGGGCTCCAGGAAGAAATCTGTGCCCCAATTAAACACCAAGTCTTAGGTAGACAGCAGGCCTCAAATGGATGCCAAGGCCCCAGATGGATATAAGGCCTCAGAGAAACACCAGGCCCCAGGTAGACATTAGACACCAGGTGGACACTCAGGCCACAAGTGAACATCTGTCCCCAGGTGGACATCAAGCCAGAGATGTACACCCAGGTCCCAGGAGAACTACAGGCCCCTGGAGGACACTCAAGCACCAGGAGGACAGCCAGCCCCTAGGTAATGACAAGGCCCCAAGTGGACATGATGTTCCAGATGGA
>NW_022310933.1:0-1357 GCF_002776525.5 Piliocolobus tephrosceles
GGTAAGGTACCTCCAAATTCTTTCATTTTGGGTATCATCAGACACTTTAAGATAGCACAGGATGCTGGAAATCTTACGGTTAACTTTTGTGTTGAATTCACAAGTGATTTTTCTTTAAATTTGAATACATAATCTTTGTCTGGGACAATCAGCCTCTCAGGACTTCTCACACATCAACGTGAGAGGAAATGAAGATAAAAGCTATATGGGAGCTCTATGGGAAAGGTTTCAGGGGCATATGAGAAGACACTCAGGATACGCCATTTTTTTTTCTGATGTCGGTGACTAAGGCAGAACACAAACATGCAGAAGTGAGGGGAAAGGTGGTGGATTTGTGGAATGTAAGATTCCCCGAGGATCCATGCCTGGAGTCTCTGTCACTTGATGACCCGGAATATTGATGGTGTTGTTTATGTTTACATCTTTAGTTGGGTTACGCTTTTCTCCAAAATCTTTCATTAGGTGAGCAGGCAAAAATGTATGTTTTAACACCAATGCTAATGCATTTTGTGCTGGGGTAGAGCCTGGCTCTCTGCGTGAAGGACCTTTGTAATTCATCCACGTGACATGGGACATTTAATGTTAAACTGATTTCATATCATGTAAAGAACGCAAATTCTGAAACACACCTTTTTCTTGTCTGAAACAACTTGTCACAATTATTTTTTGTATGACTCTGTCCTTCTTTCCCTAAATTACTAGATGTTCATGACAAGTGAAATACTTTTTCTGGCTTTGGATAATCCCATGGCTCCACAAGGCCTTTTCTACCAACGAGTTGAAGGCAGACATTAATTCTCAAGTAAAAGTTCATTTTTAATTGTTAGGAACCAGTTATTATTTTTCTCAGATTACTGTACATAAGATTAAACACACAATCCCCAGAATTTAAGATTCAATAAGACAGAGACCATTGGTTGGATCAAAAGAAGTCCCCAAACACTGGGAAAAAGGAGTCTTTAGGTATTCATGTTACGAGAAGTCACTGTGTTAACAGGATAACAATATGTGTAGGAGAAAAAGAGCAAGGATGGGGCAAAAATGCCAGTTAGTCTTTCTGTTACCCAATTTCAATCTTCTCATATTAGTTTCTACTTTCAAGTACTTAACCCTTCCTTTAGTGTAAAAATCTGGTTGAAATATACTTTCTCAAGATTGTGTTTTCAGAAAATGTGAAAGCATCTTTTCTTCTTGTGAGTTTGTCTTGGTGTCTCTCCATAGAAATTTTTCACATTGTAAGTTTTTCTGCTGTCTATCCATAGTTTGTCTATGCTATAGACGTATTTCTGTGAATTGGAACTACATCCATTAATAGCATTTAAGAAATACTGACTGATTTCTCTCCTTTTTGTGAGAG
>NW_022310937.1:0-1986 GCF_002776525.5 Piliocolobus tephrosceles
TTCCATATTCCATTCCATTCCGTATTCATTCCATTCCATATTCTATTCCATTCGATATTCTCTTCCATTCCATTCCACTCAAATTCATATTCCATCTCAGTCAATTTTCATTCCATTCCGTATTCCATTCCATTCCATATCCCAGTCCATTCCATTCAATTCCATTCCATTGCATTCCATTCCATTCCGTTCCATATTCCATTCCATTCCATTCTATTCTATTCCATATTCCATTCCATTTTATTCCATTCCATTCTATATTCCAATCCAATCCATATTTCATTCCATTACTTTTCATTTCATATTCAGTTTCATTCCATATTATATTCCATTCCATTCTTTTCCATTTCACATTGTATTCCATTTCATTCCATTCCATATTCAATTCCTTTCCATTTTGCATTCCATTCCATTCCATTCCGTACTCTATTGCATTCCATATTCCATTCCATTGCATTTCATTCCGGATTTCATTCCATTCCTTGTTTCATTCCCTACCATATTCCATTCCATTCCATTCCGTTCCATTGCATTCCGTTCCATATTCCACTTCATTCCATTTTCCATTCCATTCCATTTTATATTCCATTCCATTTCATATTCCATTCCATTCAATTCCATATTCCATTTAATCCATATTCCATTGCAATCCATATTCCATTTCTTTCCACATTCCTTTCCATTCCATTCCATTCCTTTCCTTTTCACATTCTGTTCTTTTTTTTTCCGTTTCATTCCATTCACTTCCTTTCCATTCCATATTCCGTTCCATTCTCTTCCATTTCATATTCCATTCCATTGATTTCCATATTTCATTCCAATGCATTCCATTCCATTCCATTGTATTCCATTCAATGTTCCATTCCATTCCTTTTTATTTCTTTTCATATTCCATGCTATTCCATATTCCATTCCATTCCTTTCCATATTCCATTCCATTCCATTCCATATTCCTTTCCATTCCACACTCCATTCCATTCCATATCCCTTTCCATTCCATATTCCATTCCACTCCATTCCATATTCCATTCCATTGCATATTACATTCCATTTCATTCCATATTCCATTTCATTCCATATTCCATTCATTTCCATATTCTATTCCAATCCATTCCATTCCATATTCCATTCCATTCCATTCCATATTCCATTCCATTCCATTCCATATTCCATCTCTTACCATTTTCCATTCCATTCCATGTTCCATTCCATTCCATATTCCATTCCATTCCATTCAATTCCTTTCCATTGTGTTCCATTCCATTCCGTTCCATATTCCATTCCATTCCATTCTACTCCATTCCATGTTCCTTTCTGTTTCACTCAATTCCGTTCCATTTTCCACTCCAATCCATATTTCATTGCATTCCATTCCATTCCTTCTTCCATTCCATTCCATATTCCATTCTATTTCATTCCACATTCTATTCCATTCCATTTAATTCCATATTCCATTCCATTCCATATTCAATTCTATTCCATATTCCATTCCATTCCATTCCTTTCCGTATTCCATTGCATTCCATATTCCATTCCATAATCCATTCCATTTCTTATTGCATTCCGTTCCATATTCCTTTCCATTCCATTCCATTCCTTTCCATTCCATTCTGTTCCTTTCCATTCCGTTCCATATTCCACTCCATTCCAATCCATATTCCATTCCATTCCATTCCATTCCATATTCCATTCTATTCCATTCCATATTCCATTCTATTCCATTCCATATTCCATTCCATTCCTTTGCATTCCATATTCCATTCCATTCCATATCCTATTCCATTCCAAATTCCCTTCCATTCCATTCCATATTCCATTCCATTCCATTTTCCTTTGCATTCCATATTTCATTCCATTCCATATTCCATTCCTTTCCATTCCGTTCCATTCCATTCCATTCTGTTCCATTCCATTCCGTTCCATATTCCACTCCATTCCATATTGCGTATGATTCCATTCCATTCCATTCCATATTCCATTCAATTC
>NW_022310938.1:0-3685 GCF_002776525.5 Piliocolobus tephrosceles
GTTTTTCCTCCAATACAAGAGAAACTTAAGGTACGATGTGAATAGTTGAAAATGTACATTTTGGGGAGTATTTTTACTTCTGAAGTTTAGCTTAGTCTTGGCAAGCAGTGAGACAGAAGGACGTGCTTCAGATCAGAGCTGAGGTCAGGCGTGTGTCCACATGACTGCAAGCAGCTCCTGAGTTTCACCTTCACGTACCTTTACAAATGAAGGTAGTGGAATTGATAGGACAGAACTTAGAGTGCATCATTTTGGGTTTTCGTTGCTTTTTGTTTTGAGACAAGGTCTTGTTCTGTCACCAAGGTTGGAATTCAGCATCATGATGGCAGCTCTTGGCTCACTGCGGTTGTGACCACCTGGGCTCAAGCGGTCCTCCCACTTCAGCCTCAAGCAGCTGGGACCACAGGTGCTCGCCACCACACCCAGCTAAGTTGTAAGTTTTTGTAGAGACAGGGTGTTCCTATGTTGTTCTTGTCTTTCATTGACACATAACATGTTCTTCTAAAGAACGCAGTGCCAGCAGGCAAGGGAGTGAAGACCGTGCTAGCAAGGTTGTTGGCAAGGGAGCCCTTTCTGCCAACGTGCTCCCTTGGGCTCCTCCCTTTCTTTATTTTAATATTAAGTCACAGCACATAATTAAGGGCTGGGCACGGTATCTCATGCCTATAACTCCAGCACTTCGGGAGTCCAGGGCAGGTGTATGGCTTGAGCCCAAGGCTTCAAGGCCAGCCGGGACAACATGGCAAAATGTACAGAAATGTCTTTTGTACATCTTGTCTCCACCAAAAGTACAAAAAATTAGCTGAGCCTGGTGGTGTACACCTGTAGTCCCAGCTACTTGGGAGGCTGAGGTGGGAGAATCACTTGAGCCCGGGAGGCAGAGGTTGCTGTCAGCTGAGATGGCACCACTGCACTCCGGCGGGGCAACAGAGCAAGACCCCCATCTCAATTAGGAAAAAAATAACAATAATACATAGAGACTCTTTAAAAATGATTAGGCCAGGCATAGTGGCTCATGCCTGTAACCTCCGCACTTTGGGAAGCCAAGGCAGGCAGATTGCTTGAGTCCCAGCATTTGAGACTAGCCTGGGCAACATTCCAAAGCCCATCCCTACAAAAAATACAGAAATCAGCCGGGCATGGTGGTGTGTGCCTGTGGTCCCAGCTGCTCGGGAGGCTGGGATGGGAGAATCACCTGGGCCGGGGGAGGTTGAGGCTGCAGTGAGCCATGATCGTGCCACTGCACTCCAGCCTGGGCAACAGAACTAGACCCTATCCCAAAAAATAATATGCTTAATCCTATTTTTTAGTTTATGATTATAATTTGCAAAAACTTACGGTAAAAAAAATTGCATTTGTATGTGTTCTGTGTGAAACTAACAACATGGATGTAAAAGGATAATCCACTTGAAATATTGTAAGCCAAATTTTTGGCACTAACCAGTATGTAAGCCAACAGGCATTTTTCTTGACCACTTTTTATAAGAGACATGACTTTGAAATGGAAGAAGCAGTGCGATTATTTGCTTATTTCTCGTATTGAATCCAACCGCTGAGAAATGTTACTGGGTCATGCATGATGAATAACTTCATTGTCTGCAAAATATAAAAGAATATTATTTGAAATGTTATTTTTGTGAAATATTTGGATTTATTTGACTAACATTTTTATATAAACCATAAAGCATCCTTTGTAAGTTTTCATGAGGAGTCCTCTTGATATCACATGGGGCAGTTTTGTAAAATCATAAATGTCAATATCGTAAATATTTTTTTATGTTTATGTTTTTACTCCCAGCCTATTTTGTGCTTAGCGATAGTTTGCATGTTTATTACCGTAGTTACTTGATCCAAATCTTAGTTGCATTTTCTTACCTATTTTTCTTGGTTGCTGGTAACAGTGGTTAGATCTTACTCAGTTTCACTGCCCTTCAGAGAATGTTCTTGAAGTTTACCTTCTATGAAATGACTGGCTGCTGACCTGGATCATAGTTTCTAGAGAAACACTCATTAGGATTGTGGCAACACTAATATTGTATGGGTGAAACTTTCCTTTAGTTTTCAAATGTAAAGATATGAGAATAATTTGCCAAAACTTGTTCTAGCCATGATGAGGGAACAGGGACCCAAATCACACATCTGCCATAAACAACTGTAAAGCTGCACAGAACGAATGAGGTGGCTGTTTTTAGTCTGTGACCACAGCTGTGCCAATCAGAACTGAGGGCAAGGCCAGGAGAATGAATGAGACTCACCCACAGTACACTTGTCCTGTGGAGTACACCTGCAGATCGTGGCACCGAGAGCTCAGGTGTGGGCGGAGCATGGCCATCCTACCACGTCCAGAAGGCGGAGCTTGGAGAGAGCGCAGGTGTGGGTGGAGCATGGCCACTCTACGGAGTCCAGAAGGCGGAGCTCGGAGAGAGCTCAGGTGTGAGCTGAGCATGGCCACCCTACCACATCCAGGAGGCGGAGACTGGAGAGAGCTCAGGTGTGGGCAGAGCATATCACCCTACCACGTCCAGGAGGGGGAGATCAGAGAGAGCTCAGGTGTGGGCGGAGCATGGCCATCCTACCACGTCCAGGAGGGGGAGATCGGATGGGTGCAGGATGGGAGCTCTCCACAGATCCACACCAGCAGCGAATCAATCCAAGCCTGCCCATGTCATGATGACCCAGCAGTGCCTGTGCTATCTGCTAAAACAAGAGCTGGAAAGCTTCAGAGGAAGGTTAGGGATCCTGAGTGTGCTCAACATGTTACCTACAATGTGTAACACTCAGCAAATAATCACTGCATACACAGAGAAACAGGTAGAATCTGTGGTCAAGAAAAAGGCAGTAAAAAGTGCACACACATGCAGGATGGTCTCTGTCACTCACCACATGCGGTGGCTGAGCACATGAATTGCGCCCGGTCTGAACTGGATTTGCTACGTGAAAGACATGCCAGTTAATACGAAAAATATAAAATACTGTATTTGTATTTATTTATTTATTTATTTTTTGAGACAGAGCCTTGCTGTGTTGCCCAGGCTAGAGTGCAGTGGCGCGATCTGGGCTCACTGCAATCTCTGCCTCCCGGGTTCATGCCATTCTCCTGCCTCAGCCTCCCAAGTAGCTGCCCGCTGCCACGCCTGGCTAATTTTTTGTATTTTTAGGAGAGACGGGGTTTCACCGTGTTAGCCAGGATGGTCTCGATCTCCTGATCTTGTGATCCACCCGCCTCAGCCTCCCAAAGTGCTGGGATTGCAGATGTGAGCCACCTCACCCTGCCTATTTGTATTTCTTATTGAAAGTATAGTATGAGCATTTTGAGTTAAAAATATAGTGGTAAAATGAATTGTACCTGTTTATATATTTATATGAGGCTACAAGGAAGGTTTCAAGTTCTATAAGAGGACTCTCATAATTCTGTTGGAAAATGCCCGTCTAGATGTCTGATACAGCAGAAGACCGAGTTTTTAAATCTACAATTATAAATATTTAGGGAATCAAATTACAATGTGTCAAAGAACGAAAATATTTTAATTCTTGAGCCAGAGGAAGGGAAGACACTTTTTACTATGATGGAGTTGGGGAATTTCAGGTTCCATACATGATAATCTTGAGAATTGTCACTCCCTCCTCACAGGTAAAAAGCTGAGCAAACTGAAAAATCAGCAGTTCTTCTTAAACCTGCAAGAGA
>NW_022310939.1:0-8315 GCF_002776525.5 Piliocolobus tephrosceles
TGCAGTGAGCTGCGATCACACCACCAGGGAGCCACGACCCAATCCCCGCCTCCTTCCTCTGTCCTATGCTAGCAATAAATAAGTTTCCCAGCCACAAATAATTATTAGAACCTCCTCCCCATGTGCCAGCTTCAACCTCTGCTAGGTACGATACAGGGGCGGCCCTACCCTCTGGAGTCTACAAAATGTTACACAGACACAGTATGTGCACCGGGGAAGGGGGCCACCCCAGCAGCCCGTACCCTCGCCTGGTCCACAGTTAGCCCCACTGTCCTGCCTCAGCTGCCTCTCTGAATAAGAAGCTGGGAGCCCCCCTGAGGGAAGAGTTGCTATGGTGAGAGTAAGGAGGCTGTCAGGCCTCCTCCAAACAAACCAACTCCACCAGCCTCTGGCTCTTAAATAACAATCATCAGCATCCAGAAATGTAAGGACTCAGCCCTGGTCAAGGTGGCAAAGGGTCTGTTTGTCTTTCCCCATTACACAGAGGTCTTGTCTTGCTACCCTAATTGTAAAGGGGTGACTGGGAAGGGGTGGTAGGGACATGGTGGCAGTGGACTCCAGCCGCACTTCTCCAGGCTTTGCTGACAGGAGCCTGCTTTTCATTTTTATTTTTATCCCATGACTTTTTAAAAAATCCTCTAACTTCTTTTTTGTAACTTTTTTGGTAATTTTTCATAAAACTTTTTTCTACTTTTTTGCCAGAAGCTTTTTTGTCACAACTTTTTTACGTTTTTTAATCCCGTAACTTTCACCCCATCATTTCTTTTAATCCTGTAACTTTCTTACTTTGTTCTTTTAATAAACACTTGCATAGTTATATTGCAATTTTGTAAAAGTGAAACCAATTATCTCATGTCAAGCATGCCCAGCATTTGCACAGTGTCAATACCTTCAATACTACAGTTTTCAAGCACACAAAAGAAAATTTTAAGGAAAACACAGCACTTTGCAACAATTTAAGAATTTATTACATTACAGTAGCATCACACCAGCAGTCTATAAAGCCATGTTTTAGGCAAAAGTCTTTCAGTATTTCCATTATACATTCTGTTTACAAGAATTCATAAATTGGTAAAATTCATTCTAAGAAAACTTGGCAAATAAAGCTTTGGACTGGAATTGGCATTTCTTTCTCTACTTTTCCGTCCCACTGTTTCTTTTCAGCTACAGTATTCATATTTTAAAATGTTTTAACTTATTTCAGAACATTAAGATAGCAGTTGTATATTTTAATAGTTATTTTTAAATGACAAAGATGAAGTTTTAGAGAAATTATATTATAGATAGGGCTGGTTTATGTTTTCAAATTTTCTAAAAATCAGCTTTGGTTTTAGAGCTGATTTTTTTTTCATTTCTGGAAAACCTATCAGGTTTAATCAAATACTTTAAAATGATTATTATATATTGCACTATTTAAATAGGTGTTTTGATTCTTCCTACAGAAATACAGATTTCTTGAGTTGAACTCACATTTTTAAATTCTATGTTTCTGATGAACTCTAACCTTCCAATGTTGCCTTCTAAGCAAATCAAAAGCTGCCTTACACTGAATGAGGAAGAGCAAAAATACTTGGCTGAATGAGGTATCGCAAAAAACTGCGTGCACTTTGAAGAAAGACTTAGGTTATTATCATATGATTGCCATTCTTTTTAGCTTTTTCTTCAATATATGACAAATACCTACACAAAGAGTGGAATTTCAGTTAATACAGTAAATTTATTTTCCAGACGGACATTCAGCTGAAATACGCCAGCGTGTGATTTAACCCATCGGCACCTGATGAACACAGTATTGTCAGATTGGTCACAGATGCTAAACACTGTCTAAAGGTCATGCCCAGTCACTGATATTTATCAGGGTAAAAGTGAAGTGATTTCAATGACAAAAGTACCTTCAAAATAATTTATCCACGTATTAGGTAAACCCAGTTTCAGAATGATAAAGGAAAAAAATTACACAAAATAATGTGGCTAATTCACAGTGGTCCAATGTCTAGCCTGAGGGTTTAAAATGGACTTAAAGTAACTGTCTTTAAACTGAACTCAAAGAATGCAAAAGCGGGAAGTTCAGAAAATAAAAGGCAAGAACAGGACTTTAAGTGCATTTTAAACCCATGGGCTAGAAATTGTACCACTGTTAATTAGTCGCATTATTTGGTCTAACATTTTTTCTTTATCATTCTGAAACTGGGCTTATCTAATACATTGATACATTCATAAAATTTGGAAGAGTCAGTTGAAGTCACAAGGACCCAATATTTGCGCTCTTTCAGTGAATGCAGGCAAATCTGTTATTCCATCGGTAAAATCGTATTTTGGTCTCCTGTTAATGTCATATTTATGAAAGTGTCATGACGATGCCAAATGCTGAAAACAGAGATGGTCTAGTAACTAGAAATCCCCACCCCAGGGAGCACATGTAGATATCTCCCTATATCCTAATACTGTGATGTGTTTTGGAACACAGACATTAGAACCTCAGGAGGTTTTAACTGTTGAGTCTTTCCCAAGCATCATCAAGTTATGATTTAGGCATTGTGTGACTGAAACTCATTCATTCATCGTGCATAGGCACAATCACATAAATATTGCACAAAATACGTCCCTAACTGAAACCAAGAGGTACTAAAACATATTTCACTCTTTGTAAAGAGGTTTGTGAGGAAATACAACTCTGTGATTGTACAGACATGTTTCCTGATAATACATTGACATTCACAAACAGTAGATTGCACTGCAGCTTCTAAACATTTTAAGTTTCATAAACTTCTTGATTTTCAAAGATACTATAATACTGTCTACTAAAACTCCTTTTTGTTTCAACTAAGTATTCCCGCATACATTAGTTTATGATAATATTTGTTATTATTTTTCAAAGTGTTTTCCATTCAACGAAAAGAAGTAAATTCCTATGTCAAAGTAACTAAGGTGGTTGAAGAATAGGTATTAGCCAGAGAGGTCTAGATGGTAAAATCAGTCTTCAAGCCTCAAAGAAACTCCATGAACAGAAAGGAAAGCCAGGTGTCACACAGCTTTTCTTCACTCTAATTCATTCTTGACTAGAGCCTGTATGCCTGTTCCAGGGACATTAAACTCTTAAAGGATTTCTTATGATCTGTACTAAATACATTAAGAAGAATGCCAGCCAGCACCCTTTTGCGTACTGGGCGCTATAGTCATGTGATTAAAACAGGTAACATGAACTCTAACTTTAAAATGTATTCCAGATACCAATGCTCTAAGCTAGGAAAGGTTTTCCACATCCACAGTCAACGATGCGAACCCTTCATTCCTCAGAAATAATCCCTTTTTAGGTCATGGAAAAAGAGTACAACTGCTGTAGCTCGTGATGCAATATCTTCATGAGCCCAGAGCACACACAAATCCTAAGGGAACTACCATAGTACAGCGCTCATTCTTGGCACCGGAACCAATGAAACACACTCTATCCCGCACATACCTGCCGGAGCAGGCCACTGTCCTCTTCTGTGAGATTTAAAAAGCTCCCCCAAAACGTTATTACTCCCATCACCAGTACACAGAAAATGGGGGAAAGGCTGTTTCTAGTTCTCGGCCTTTAAACAACTCTAAATATCAGTACTCACGGTGGCATATATTACAAAGTAATCAACAGTGCACACTTGAGGGCAAACCGCATATTGAGCTAATGAAGAGCTCACTGTGATTAAGATTGGATCAAACAGTAGCAGAACATAAGCAAATTTTATCTGAATTCTGTAATGAATATACATGTTGCAATAACATTAGAAAAGCAAGGCAGCCTATTCCAAACCAACGAGAATAGTTTTGTGCAAACAGTGGGTCTTTGTGTGTTTGAACTCTCACCATGTAAGGGCAAACTCAATATACATGCTAAGGACCTACAATTATGAAATTAAAAAAGAAAATGCTAAAGGATGCCAGAGTGAACCTCAGTGAAAGCCACAGAGACCCAATCTCATTTTAACTTTTAACAAATAAACTTAAACTACAAATTAGAAACACAAATAATCAAGAGTGGCTCTAACATTCAAATGAAGTAAATGGATTGTGTAGGAGATTAACCCCATAACTTTGTTTCTTTTTTAAAAATTTCTTGACCAGCTCTTTGATGATGGTGATGTTTATCTCCTTCTCGGCAGCCAAGCCCAGCAAAAGAATGTCACACAGCGGTTGCTGCCCAAGCCTGGGTGCTCCTGGTGGTCCTGCGCGATGGGCTGTGCAGTAGGGTTGTCCTGGGGAGACCCCTCCCTGGCCTCTCCTTGCGCAGGCTGGGTGCTGTCGGTGAGACTCACTCCACAAAGATCTTTGGAGAGAGGGAGGCAGGGATCTGAGTGCAGTGCCAGCGCCCCCTGCTCCTGCCTGCCCGCCCCACCTGAGGGCTCTACTCACCACCATGCTGGTCAGCAGCCACAAGCTCCTGGGGGTCTGGGGCTCCTGGACCAGGCTCATTAGCAGGGTTCTGGGAAGCGGCCAGGAATCTGCTGTGTTTGTTGTACTCCCTACAAGCCGTAACAGCATCTCCTGCAGCGCCAGCAGATTCACCTGGAGGGAGGGGTGCTCAGCTGTCACGCTGCTGCCAGTGCCCAATCTCACGCCCACCCCCACCCCCGCAGACATGTTGCACACCCTACCTTCATCTCCACCCTGTGCTGGACCAGCCTGATGATCTCCTCCTCCCATTGCCGCATCTTTGACACTGCCCCCTGCCTCTATTACAAGCTGACAAACATTCCTGCAGGAGGACAGGGCTTAGACGCTGGGGCCCCTCCGAAGGCCCTGCAGCTCCCCCTGCCTTGCCCTGGCCTCCCACTCACTGATGGCATCTCTCCACCCAGTACAATCGCAGTTCCTCTTTCTTCACCAGCTCACTCAGGTCCGCCGTCTCCTCCAAGATATCCATAAGGCCACTCTGGAGCCAAAATAATGGGGTCACATCTCGGCAGCAACTTGCCCTCAGGTGGCATTTTCAGGTAAGTCATGGAGAAGCTGGAAGTGAGTCCTGGCATGGGCCAGCTTCTCCATGACTTCCTGCAGGGCCCCGTGGGTCTCCCCACTCACAGACTCGCCCCCAGTCCCTGGGACTGGGACCGCTGCCTCTGGCTCCTTCTGGGCCGAGGCCACCGGGTGAGCCAGGCGCTGGCAGCACACCCTCTGCTCTTTCACCCGCTCTCATAACCGTGCCTGCTCCTCCTGGGCACTGGCTCCAGCGGACTTGAAAAATGCCACCTGAGGGCAAGAGGTGAGCATTCTTGTAGGGGCATACACAGAACAAATGGGGCAGAAAGGTGGAGCGCAGCCCCTTCCCTTGGGGCCTCAGAGAGTGCACCTGTTGGTCACAGGGGAAATGGTGTCTGACCACTGGCTCTCGGAAGGGGTGAGGGTGCAGAGAAATCAGAAGGCAGGGAAACTAAGAGCATAAAGGGGTCTTGGAGGAACCACAGAGGAAGGTGGCAAAATGGGTGCGGGGGGAGTCAGGCTCACCATGGCCTCCCAGCTCTCCAGGTCCTCTGGGACGCTCGGCAAGGGCTGAGGTGCCGCCGCCTCCTCACTGTCCAGATGTCCTCCTCCATCTCCTGTGGGGGGTGGCCAGAGGGGTCCTCATACAACCCAACAAGGGAGGTACTGTGGGCCCACCTCTGCCCCCACCCTCACTGGGTAACCCTGAGCCAGCCCTCCCCAGAGAGGAATGAGCTGCTATTCTTTATTTTTCCTTTTAAGAACCATGATCTGGCTATACCGCCCAGGCACAGTCCCACTAGCGGTCGGTGCAGGAGTTCTGACCTGCTCCCTTTCTGACCTGGGCCAGTTCAGCCATCCTTAGGCAACTTGGTGGCCCCCCGCTCCCAGGAGGTCACCATATTGATGCCGAACTTAGTGCAGGCACCCTGTCGGCATAATGACCAGCTGTTCTAAAGGTCTCTTCCAAATCCTCAATCCTGTGCTGCTCACAGCCCCCCCTTCCTCCTGGGGCTCTCTCCTCTTCTTCTGAGTGGTCTCCCGTACCTTCACCAGGGAGAGCCATGAGGCGCAGCTGGGCTGTTAGCTGCTGATTCTGCTGACTGGCAGCTTCCAGGTGTTCCTAAGGGGCCAGGAAGGAGTGAAAAGGCACGGAGTTTGCCAGGTCGTCCCCCTCACGGCCCTGTCCTCAGCAGCTCCTTCCCCTGGGTCTCCTGCAACTTTTGGCAGGCCATCTCCACCACCGCTTTGCCCCAAGTTTCCTGCTGCAGCTGGTTCATTAGCTGGGTCTGCTGCAGTAACTCCCTGTGCAGCGCCGCCTCCTCAGAGGTCAGCTGCTGATAGGCGGCCACCTGCTGCTGATAGGTGGCCATGTACTGCTGCAGGTGACCCAGGTAACAGTCTGGCTGCTGCTGCAGATTCTGAGCCTCTTGGCTCTTCAGCTCCACCTGTAGGAAGACCCTGGGTGTGAGGGCACATGGTGGCTGGCTTCCAGATTCTGGGCCCATTAATAGGGTAGCGAGGGCACTGTGGGGCTCTGTCGCCTGCCCAGGCCCCTGGCTCCTTACTCCAGGCCTAAGTGACTGTCTCCCTTTCCTAGAACCCCAAGCCTCCTTCCCCAGCCTCAAATCTCATACCCTCTTCTCACCATTTAAACTGTAGGCCACAGACTGCTGGAAAAGCAGTGGAAGCCAACCACTATGTGCTAAGTGTGCTACATGCCTAATGCTTTCCATGTATTATCTCATTTAATCCTCAGCACCTCTGTAAGGAAAATGCTAACTTCCTTTTGAAGTTAAAGAAACAGAGACGGCCGGGCACAGTGGCTCATGCCTGTAATCCCAGGACTTTGGGAGGCCGAGGCGGGCAGATCATGAGGTCAGGAGATCAAGACCATCCTGGCTAACACAGTGAAACCCAGTCTCTACTAAAAAATACAAAAACTTAGCCGGGCATGGTGGCAGGTGCCTGTAGTCCCAGTTACTTGGGAGGCTGAGGCAGGAGAATGATGTGAACCCAGGAGGTGGAGCTTGCAGTGAGCTGAGATTGCACCATTGCACTCCAGCCTGGGCAACAGACTGAGACTCCATCTCAAAAAGAAACAGAGACTTAGAGATGCAAAGTACTTGAATGGTGACCAGTGGAACCGAGGTTTGGAATCCAGTTTTAATCTAAGGAGGCTTTTTGTTTTGTTTTGAGACAGAGTGTCACTCTGTGGCCCAGGCTGGAGTGCAGTGGTGCAATCTCAGCTCATTGCAACCTCCACCTCCTGGGCTCAGGCGATTCCCATGCCTCAGCCTCCTGAGTAGGAGGGATTACAGGCATGCTCCACCATGTCCAGCTAATTTTTTTTTTTTGTAATTTTAGTAGAGATGAGGTTTTACCATGTTGGCCAGGCTGATCTCAAACTCCCGACCTCAAGAGATTCTCCTGCGTCAGTCTCCCAAAGTGGTGGGATTATAGGCCTGAGCCACCGTGCCTGGCATAAGGAGACTCTTATACCACTGTGTCTTCCCCTATGATTGGGGGGCTCCATGCCTCTAGCTGGGATTATGATTTCCAGACCTGGGAGGAGCCCAGGGCTACCCACCTCTAAAAGTCAGAAGGCAGGAAGGAAGAAACAGTCACAAGACTGCCCTGGAGGGTGCTGGGGTCACCTGCCCCCAAGCTGCAGCTGCCTCTGGCCTGGCACCTCTCCTCCCCAGAGGCTGGTGCCCGCCTCCCAGCCCTTCTTGGATGGGGTGGGGGTTACAATCTACTTCACCTTGCCCAGCTTCTCCTGTAGCTCCTCCACTCGCTGCTCCAATTGCAGTGCGCTCTTGTTCTCATTGTTCTAGACCGACAGAAGCAATCAGCAGCCACCCACTGCAGCTGGAGACCCCAGAACTTGGTGTCTGCCTCCCATGGCACCGGGAGGGGTGGAGGCAGGTTAGAAAAATCATGCCCTCTCTCCCACAGCCACCAGAGTAGGGCTCTGGCTCACAGGTGCCTTTAGAAGTAACATTTCATGTGAGGGCTACACTGCCCCATTTTACAAGTTGGGAAACAAAGGCCTGGAGGACTAAGGAGGAGGGCAGGCTGCCCAGGTGGGGCAACGCACCAGCTCCTCGACGCCGCTCTGTGGCTCGGCCAGCTGCTGAAGTCTCTCCTCCTGCTCCCGAAGCTTCTCCTCCTGCTCCTGAAGCTTCTCCTTTTGTGCCTGGTTCAGGAGACTGACGTGCTGATGGTTTTCCACCTGGACCTGGAGCTCTGCTGACACTCTCTCTAGTTCCTTCCTCAGGTGCTGCAGCTCCTCCTCAGGGGGCACTGCTGGGGGCTCCGGGGGCAGGGGTTCAGCTGAGAAAGGAAGCAGACAA
>NW_022310942.1:0-2058 GCF_002776525.5 Piliocolobus tephrosceles
TTATTAGGTATAGTTCAAATACCATAAATTTCACCCTCTTAAAGCATGCACTTCAGTACTTTTTAATCTATTCACAGAGTTGTACATCCATCACCAGAATCCATTTTAGAACATTTTCGTCACCCCCAGGCAGGGCGTGGTGGCTGATGCCTGTCATCTCATCTCTTTGGGAGGCTAAGGCAGGCGGATCACTTGAGGCTAGGAGTTTGAGACCAGCCTGGCCAACATGGTGAAACCCCATCTCTAATAAAAATACAAAAATGAGCCCGGTGTGGTGGCACACACCTGTAGTCCCAGCTACTCAGGGGACTGAGAATAACTTGAACCCAGGAGGCAGAGGTTACTGTGAGCTGAGATCGCGCTACTGCACTCCAGTCTGGATGACAGAGTGAGACTCTGTCTCAAACAAAACAAAACAAAACAAAACAAAAAACCCAAAACATTTTCATCACCCTCAAAAGAAATCCCATCCCCATTAGTATTCACTCCCCATTTTCTCCCAACCCTTGGGCCTCAATTTTGAAGATATTTCCTACAAACATGTTTTGAGGGGGTGGAGCACCCAGCAATATTGTTTAGGCAGATGGGCTACCGAGCTTACTAGGAGCTTCAATACAAGGAGACTCTACCACAGAGAATAGGGTGGGCCCCGTGATTAGTCCCCTGGCCCTGGGCCTGGCACCTATGAGGTGTTCAAGGCTGACTTTCCATAAATATTTGAATAAACATGTGAACCAACACCCTAAGATAAGAGCCCAGACTTACATTATGTGTAAGCCAACAGCAAGTGTATATTTATGGGGCAGGGACCATGCTGTGGCTACTTCAGGTCTGGAGCCAGGAACTCTCTGGAAACAGCAGAGCTTATAGGAAGAGTCAGCTTCCACATCATCAGAGCTGGAAGGCTCCCCCTCCACAATACTCCGTCTCCGCAGCTGACCACAAGAGCTCACATGGTCACCATTTTGGTGCAGACTGGGCTCAGGAAGTTAGAATTGACTTACTAGATGGAGCTTGGGTTGATGTTGAGTCCTTGAGGGGCATGGGACACAAGCCTGGGAAGCCTCTGTTGAAGCGGCCTCACACGGGCTCTGAAGCTTGGAAGTGGAGAGCTGTGAGCCAGACTTGAGCTAGGGATCTTAGCAGATGGTTGCTAGCATGGACAGAGGGAAAAGCAGGGACTTCAAGATCAAGGTCACACCGGCCCCAGTTTGAGTCCTGCCTCCATTCTCTGGCAGTGGTGGCCTTGATCATGTTACCTAATCGCTGAGCTTCACTTCTACTGTTTTTCAAATGAAACTGTTAAAACAGAATTATTACCAAAACAGATTTCACTGAAAACAAAGTTCATTTCATGTAGTAGTTGGAAATAAAGCTAGGTTCAAACCCTGGCTGTGCCACTGGCTGGCTCCTTTGCAGGGACGGTATAGTGTAAGACTAAAAGGAGATACCTTATATCCAGGGCCTGGTGCTACAGCAATCCCACAACCCGCACCCCAGAACTACACATCCCTGCCACCTTTCCTGCACACCACCCTGTCACCTTGTCAGTTTTACTGTTTGACCCTCCTTTTCCCAAAGCAGGGGGAGCAACTTGAAGTGGTATCAGAGAGCGCAAAAGAAAATCTTGCCCATATTTACGCGAGCACCCACGCCCCTCTGCCCCTCCGCCCCTCCCCCAGCAGGCCATGCCCGAGGCCACAGTGGCCACACCCACCACCCTGGGCCCACCAGCGGCTCAGGTCACTGCCAACCCCACAAGTACTCGCCCTGAGCTGGCACCAACCTCAAGCGCTTCCACCCCCTCCACCCAAACGCGTGCCACCAGCTTTGAGCCAGGCTTGCAACTAAACCCTGGCCCTGGGTTTGTGCTGCAGATGTAGGGAGGGGCTGGCAGAAGCCCAGGTGCACAACCAGATGTTGTCTCTAAGGTTTCCTTGGTGTTCTCCCTACCAGCTGTGAAGCCGTATTCACTCCAGCTTGCAGGAGTGGACAAGCAGGCACTCCCCTCAGGGGCGGTGGGGTCCTATCTTGAGGGAACTGGTTCCTCTTTGTCCT
>NW_022310947.1:0-1393 GCF_002776525.5 Piliocolobus tephrosceles
GCCCATTCCTAGGGGGCCTCCTGGGGAGCAGATATGGAGGGAGAAGCCCTGGGCTACGGCACCGTCTTACTAAAGAAAAGTCCATTTGGGTAAACGTAAGCACCAGACTGAAGAGATTAAGCAAACCATGAAAAGAAACCAGTAACCACAGCTTCTCCAAAACAGAACTAAACTCCCTTTAGTTTGAATTGGAAAAGCAGAAGTGATGACCAGGATACAAAGCAAAACTGACAAAGTATCTGAACACAGGAGAATAAACAAGGGCCACTGTCTCTTCCTGTGTCAGTGGGAGCCTCGCATCTAAGCTGGATTGAGAAGGTTGCTACTTTGGACTGAAAGTGATCCCCAACCCTAGTTTGTAAGCAAGTGGAGCAGAGCGCTTCAATTATTTCAAGGTTTAGCGGCAAAGCTCTGCAACTCTCACACCATTTTAATTGGTGTGAATTTTAAAGTGACTCAATCTGTTAGCTAGAGTATGTAATGGCTTAACCATGGGATCATGTTGGAAAATTATTCCAATTGCTTTTGTTTTTCCTATTGAAGATGCATTTGAACGTTCTTGTAGTTTGCAGTTGGCTGGTTCTGATGCTTGGTCCAGAGGAGGCCCAAGTACCCAGAGAGGAAGAATCTGAAACCTGAAGACACTCGAGTGCTGTCTGGGGAGATGGAGACCGCAGCCCAAGGGCCACTGTCAGACTCAGCACAGGAGCAGGGCTGCCCGACTCAATGGGCCATGTATTTGCCACTTACAAAACAACATAAGCACACACCCCCAGGTGTGCACACACGCTCTGTACACGCTCACGTCTGTCCGTGCCAACACCAACACACAACCCCGAGGTGTGCACACATGCTCTGTACACATCTGTCCCCGCCAACACCAGCACCAACCCCCAGGGGTGCACACACACCCTGTACATGCTCACATCTGTCCCTGCCAACGAGAGCACACACCCCCGAGGTGTGCACACACGCTCTGTACACATCTGTCCCTGCCAATGCCACCACACATCCGCAAGGTGTGCACACACATTCTGTACGTGCTCACATCTGTCCCTGCCAATACCAGCACACAACCCCAAGGTGTGCACACACGCTCTGCACGCTCTGTACACGCTCACATCCCTCCCTGCCAATATGAGCACACACCTCAGGAGTGCACACACGCTCTGCACATACTCACGTCTGTCCCTGCAGCCTGAGTCAAACAGTCACAGAAGGGAAGAGGAGCAGGAGGAAGGACGCGATGGGCACTGAAGTCCTGGGCCGGTTCCCCTCCCTACCTCGGGAGAGACCCCTCATGTGATCCTGCCATCACTCAGCCTTCCGCCTCCATCCTCCATCCTCCCACAGGGATCAGGAGGACGCCCACTGCACAGAGCTGTGATGAGCA
>NW_022310948.1:0-2823 GCF_002776525.5 Piliocolobus tephrosceles
TTTTTCTTCTTTGTTGTTAAATATATTTACTTTTGTTTCATTTTTGCCTTTTTCTTGGACATGAAGCAGAGATATATTTTCATTTTTCCCTATGTTTTCAAGGGAGAAGCCCAGTTGATATTCAGGAAAAGACCTGACCAATTCTCATTTAAAGTTATGCAAAAGGCTGGGCGCAGTGGCTGGCACCTGTAATCCCAGCACTTTGGGAGGTCGAGGCAGGCAGATCACCCAAGGTCAGGAGTTCGAGACCAGCCTGGCCAACATGCTGAAACCTCATCGCTACTAAAAATACAAAAATTAGCTGGGCATGATGGCACATATCTGTGACACCAACTACTTCAGAGACTGAGACAGGAGAATCACTTGAACCTGGGAGGCAGAGGTTGCAGCAAGCCGAGAGCATGCCATTACACTCCACCCTGGGCGTGACAGAGAGACCCTGTCTCAAAACAAAACAAAACAAAACAAAAAGATACAATGAAGGGACTTTAAGACTGGCCACTTCCCAAATCCCACAGGATAAGTATCCTGTAAAAATTTCCTTTTGTTGATATGCACGTGCCAACTGATGAAAACTCCATGATTCGACATATCTACTTTTCACTGTAATTCTGACTAAACAAAGGTGACTTTAAAGGTTCTCTAACCTGCTATAATTGAACTTTCATGGAGCTTGAGACTGTGGAACACAAATGCTTTTAAGACTTAAATCTAGCTGCCATGGAATTCTTTTATGCTTTCAGCCCCACTGTCCAATAGAGTAGCTACTAGTCACATGTGGCCATTTCAATCAAATTGAATTTAAAGGAAGTAAAATTTAAAATGCCTCCTCAATCACATTAGCCATATATATGGCAGGTTCTCAAAAACAACCTGTGGCTCTGGCACTAGGCAGCACAGAGAGTTTTCCTCACTGCAGAAAGTTCAATTCCACAGCACACTGCTCTAGAGAAACCCAGGAAATCTTCCCTTTCTGACCAATTTTTTAAAAAGACAGCTTTAATGCAACATTATTGATATGATAAATTACACATATTTAAAGCATACAAATTGATAAATTTGGACATTTGTGTACACCCATTAAGTTTCCTTTTTCTTCTTCTTTGTAATCTCTCAATTTCTTCCCCAGGTGATCATTTATTTGCTGTCTGCCACTAGAGATTAGTTTCATATAAACAAAATAACATAGTATGTGACCTCAGGGGAAGCAGCTTCTTTCACTCATCATTAAGTATTTTGAGATTATATACACGCTTCTCTATGTAACAATAGTTCATTCCTTTTCATTGATGATTAGTGTCTTTCCTATGAGTATATCACAATTTGTTTAGTTTGTTTCCAGTTTGGGGCTCTTCTAACCCAAACTGTTATGAACATTAATATAAAAGCCTTTCTAAGAGCTATGCTTTCTTTTCTATCGTGCAAATACCTAAAACTGAAATAGTTGGATCATATAGTAGGTCTATGTTTAACTTTTTAAAAATCATCCAAACTGTCTGCCAATGTCATACTATTTCACATCCCAACTATCAGCGTATGAGAATTTCAGACCAATTTTGAACTGAGCTCTTGACCCATGGGGAAATTTACTCTAACCAGTTCCTACAAATCTACAAAGCAATTCTAGAGTTATCTAAAATTTTGAATCCCAAGTCTTTTTCTTTGCACAGTTACATAATTCTCACCAAAAATCATTGTCATAAAAGGAGTACTAGGAAAACAGTGTGGCGATGCCTCAAGGATCTAGAACTAGATATACCATTCGACCCAGCCATCCTATTACTGGGGATATATCCAAAGGATTATAAGTCATGCTGCTATAAAGACACATGCACATGTATGTTTATTGCGGCACTATTCACAACAGCAAAGACTTGGATCAACCCAAATGTCCATCAGTGACAGACTGGATTAAGAAAATGTGGCACATATACACCACGGAATACTATGCAGCCATGAAAAAGGATGAGTTCGTGTCCTTTGTAGGGACACGTATGCAGCTGGAAACCATCATTCTCAACAAACTATCACAAGAACAGAAAACCAAATACCACATGTTCTCACTCATAGGTAGGAATTGCACAATGAGATCACTTGGACACAGGAAGGGGAACATCACACACCTGTCCTATTGTGGGGATGGGGGAGGGGGCAAAGGGGAGGGATAGCATTAGGAGATATACCTAATATAAATGATGAGTTAATGGGTGCAGCACACAAAATGGCTCATGTATACATATGTAACAAACCTGCACGCTATGCACGTGTACCCTAGAACTTAAAGTATAAAAAAAAGAAGTACTAGGCTCTCACCGGAAGAAAACAAGAGGGTTCCTGAAAGGAAGCAGCATCCATTACCTCTCATCAGGGAAGAGCCTGTACTTCCTGTCTGGTGCACCACATGGGGAATAGCCCAGCTCAGCAGAAATGGACACTGGACTTCAAGCCGCAAGCTGTCTGAACCACGAAACCACCATCATGCCTTTCAATGCTACTGTCAATTATCTGAATGGTATGAGAGCCAAACTTAAAATTCTCTTTGAAATCATCTTTTTATAATCCTAGTCTGCCCTCTTTCACTAAGAAATGCTACACTACTTAAAACACTTAACATGATTTTATTTCATGCTGGAATGGAATATACCATTTATATTAGTTACTATTAGCTGGCAAGGACTGATGAGACAAACTAAAATGGTAGGTTTTTAGTGGCATTATATACCAGCATTTACAGCTGATCGAAAATGAACACTTGCTAAACGACTGCAGTTAGTCTGCAAATCCAGTTTACTTCAGTGAAAGCAAACAGTTGCCCTGTGAAGC
>NW_022310950.1:0-2092 GCF_002776525.5 Piliocolobus tephrosceles
AGGGAGGACACCTGTGAGATGGTTTTGTACCTGGCCTGGCCCGTGGAGGGCCTGGAAATGGTCAGCATGGACAGGGGCCAGAGGGGAGCCTGGGTCACTCAACGCTGTGCCCCTGCTGTGGCTTGGAGCCACGGGTCCTGCATGGAACTCCCAGAGCAGGCAGGATCTGCCCTGACCTCAGCCCATGGGGAAAGCAGCCACTGCCTGCAGAGAGGGTGGGACTAGGGCAAGAGGCTTCGGGTGAGTGGAGCATAGGGATAGTCAGGAAGGCTTCCAGGGGTTTCAGGGTTGTCCCCAACTCCTGCAGCTGAGACCACAGCAGTGTCACAGGCTTCGGGGCTCAGGGGGTGAGCCAGCATTGGCTGGACATGTGGAATGACCTGGAGACAGGAACAGCCTCTGGGAAGACAGGCTCCGAGTCCCCCTTTTGCTGAGCATGGCCTGTCCCCTTCAGGAATGGTTTGATGCAGCCGCGTACTACCAGCTGGCACTGGCAGCCGCCATGGACCTGGGCAACAAGGGCACAGCTGAAGACCTACAAGTGGCCGGCCACCATCTCCCACAACTTCCTCCTGGACCGTGAGAAGTCGCTCTTCTTCTATCAGAAGGCCAGGACCTTTGCCACAGTGCTCAATGTCTGCAGGGTCAACCTGCCTCCTCTGCCACTCTGCGGGTGGGCCCCCTGGTTGGCCCCAGCCACCCTTGCTGAGAACAGCATCCGAGGGAGGGGGTTTTGTGCAAGGAGGATGGTCTCCTGCCTCTCCTGGTGTCTCCCGTGGCTCATTTTCTGAGAAATGGAGGCATGAAAGCAGGGTTCAAATAGCAATAAATGCTTTTTTGCAATAACATACTGAATTCCCCAGGGCATCCTTCCCTGTGTGCTTCCTGGGCGGTGTCTAGGGGCCAGCTCCTTCCCTGGTGGCAGCCCTCTGATCTTGGGGATGAGAAGGACCCTGAGACCAACAGACCTGGGCCAGGTCACCATGAGCCTCGGTTTCCTTGGCGGCCAGAGGGGAGATGGTGGTAGAACTCCCTGGACAGCTCCCTGCTCAGAGCTTTTGCTGTAGGTCTCATGCCGCCCTTGCCTTTATCCTTCAGGCCACTGTGCCCGGATGTGGGGGCAGCTAGAGCCCCTGTTCGCCATTGAAGAACCAGAGGCACAGAGAGGTTAGGTGTCTCGCCCACCGTCACACAGCAGGTAGGGGCGGAGACACAGAGCCTAGTACACTGACCACCACACCACCCTGCCAGCTTGCTGCCAGGAAGGTGTCCCCCATTAGGACCCAAGGCCAGCTCCTGGACCTCTCTTGTGGTGTCAGGAGAGCCACAGGCCAGTGAGGGTGGCCCCGGGGATCCCTCACTCAGTGTCCTCTGCTCCCAGACTTGGCTGGGCCGAGCCTGGCCAGTCCCACCTCTGGCCACCGCTCAGCCCTGCGGGAAGTGAGATGCAGGGATCTCCGCCTGTGTAGACGCTGCTACCCAGTATTGAAAGCCTTATCTGGGCTGCTCCCTATGCTGTCCCCACAGGCTCCCTCCCCTTCCAGCCCCCGGCCCTCATCCCAGTCCCTGGAATCCCAGTTTTTCCTTCTTGGAATCTCTTGGCCCCAGGGAACACAGCTCACACGGTCTCTTTGCCAGTTCACGGCAAGGAAACCGAGGTTCAGAGACTGTGGGTGTCCCACGTGATTCTCACATACACTGCACTCTCCCAGGCCCCTCTTTTAAACACTTTAAATGAGGTGACTTTCACATCGCATGCAATTCACTATTCCAACGCGAATAACGTGGTGGCATTTGTGCACTCACAGTCCTGGGCAACCACTCACGCCATGTAGTTTCAAAGCGTGTTCATCTCCCCAGAAGAAACCTGCCATCCTCACTAAGCTGTTACCCCTCCTTGGTATCCCCCAAGCCCCTCGTTCAATGGAAGGGGAAACTGAGGCCCAGAGAGAGACTTGCCAGTGGGTGGAGCTCTGATGATAAGGAATCAGGCACCCATCTGCTGCTTCAGTCCTGGGTTGGTTTTCCCCTCAGCAGAGGTGACAGAGCCAGGAGGTTCTGGGACCCCATGCTTGCAGCCAGAGCCCTGCCC
>NW_022310950.1:2192-2713 GCF_002776525.5 Piliocolobus tephrosceles
GGGACCCCATGCTTGCAGCCAGAGCTCTGCCCCGAGCTTCCCCACCAGGGGGCAGCAGAGAGCTTTCCAGAACCGGCCGCGGGGCTGGCGGGAAGCAGCGGGTCAGAGCTGCTGACAAACCTCACGTGGACCCCAGATCGCGGTCTCTGTGGGTTGGGCTTGGGAATTGGAGAGGAGGCCGCATGATTGGAAACGTGAAGACAGCACGGCCTGGCTGGAGGAGCGGGAAGCGCTGTCACGTTTACTGAGGACACAGATCTCCCGCCCGCTGGGCCAGGCATGCAGCCACTCTTCTCGGGGTGGGGTCCGCAGGTCCGGGTTGCTCTCAGCCCCCGACCTGCCTCAGAGTCCAGGGCCTTTGGAACTGTGCCTCCCCATCTCCACCCACCCTGGCTGGTGCCATGAGGGGACTGGATCCTGGGATCCTGTTCCTCTTGGGCAGCAGAGACTGGGGGACCAGAGGAGATGATGGGTCTTCAAGCCCCACATTCAAACCCCAGTCCACCACTGACAGTCTGGGG
>NW_022310951.1:0-8433 GCF_002776525.5 Piliocolobus tephrosceles
TTTGGGCAGCTACTTGGGCTATTGAGGTAGTTCGGCGCTGCAGGGAGGCCAGTCCTTCAGCTGATTCCAATAACTAGAGGGAGGAAAACAGCCCGTTTTTGACGAAAGTGGCGTAGTAGCATAGAAAGTTGTTGGAAAAGCTCTGCTACCTCTGCCTGGCTGTATAAAGTTAGACTGGGGACCAAGGACACGGGGACATAGAGGGATCAATTAATGGCTGTATGGTTAAGAGTTTTAGAGAGAGAGACCAGTTGTGTTGAAGGCCATGGGCAGGGGGGCTGCCACTAGGTGGGGGCCTTCTAAAGCCTCACAGAGGAAGCGGTGGGAGAGATTGGTTATATTCACAGTGTAGGTTAAGTTTGGCCTTTGGCGGATAAGTGTGAGCCATGAGAAGGGGCCTCTATTGTGCGGAGAGAAGTTTGACAGCCTTAAGGAAGACAACTGGCAGAACTATGTACTACTGAGTGTGTTCGGCTGTCTTGTGGCCAAGTTTCAGTGATTAAAAAAATAACTGCCATACAGTAGGCGGACTAGCAAAGGTCTGAGTGTATGAGTGAGACAGCAATATAAATGTAAACTGAGACTACATTTTCAGTGCAGTTGCAGTGTCCCTTGTCACTGAAGATGTTCGATGAAAGTTAGAAGACGGGAGAACCACTGCTCTGGATATTGTCCGGAGGTAGATATGGATCTGGGGCTATGTATTGAAAGTCTGATAGGTTTATGTAGAGGATGTTGAGAAAGCAAGCTAGGTGCCAGGGGTCGGGGAGCATGAGATAGTCAAGGAAGCTTTGTAAGTTTGAGGCGAGTGGGGGAAAGTTGAACTGATGTCCACTGATTATTCTCGGTGGGGGCCCCTTTTAGCTGGGAAATATGAATCCAATGTGTGTGTCCTAGGAGTTTTGCTGCTGTATGTGTAGACAGGAGGACAATGTATGAACCTTTCCACCTGGGCTGTAAGTCTTTGGCTTGGATATCTTTTATGTATACTTGGTCTCCGAGACTGAGGGAGAGATGTGGGTTGTAGGCGTCTGTTGGAGGAGGGTGTGCTAACTCAGCGTGCTGTCTTAGGAGTTGTCTGAGAAGAGTGAGATATGGGAGGTAGTTCGCCAAAGGGGCTGGCAGGGAAGGTATTTGCTGGAGCGTTAGGGGCCGTCCGTAGACTAATTCGAACGGACTGAGGCCTGTTGGGCTTCAAGGTGCTGCCCGCAGCCGGGTCAGGGCTAAGGGAAGGAGGGTTACCCACGACTGCTGGGTTTCGATTGAGAGTTTGGTGAGCTGTTGTTTGATGAGTCCGTTAGCCTTTTCTACCTTACCAGAAGACTGAGGCCTATAAGGGATGTGGAGTTTCCAGGTGATGTGTAGGAGGGATGCCACCTGTTGGACTGCCTTAGAGATGAATGCTGGACCATTGTCGGATTGAAGAGTGACCGGGAGACCAAACCTAGGAATAATATGTTCAGTGAGTATAGAGGCAACAATGTTAGCGGTTTCTCCTGTGGTAGGATAGGCCTCTATCCACCCTGAAAAAGTGTCCACAAGGGTTAAGAGGTATTTGAATTTTTTATGTTTTGGCATATGTGTGAAATCAATTTGCCAATCTTCACCTGGTTGGTGTCCTCTGAGTTGGTGGCTGGGATGGGGATTACGCAGTGCGCCTTGAGGATTTGCCTTTAGACAGGTAGAGCACTGCTGGTTGATTGTCAGTAAGTGTTCTTGTAGTGTTGGACAGTGGAGGAGGGGATTTAGAAAATTGTATAAGGCTTTGGGTCCTATATGTAAAGAGTTATGTATGTCTGTTAGAATGGTATGGAGTTGTGTTTCAGGAATAACTAGTTTGTTATCAATATATATCCAGTCACCTGTAGTTCGTTTGGCTGTTGGATTTTGTAATAGCTTAGCCTTTTCTTCCTGAGTGTAGTTAGGGGCATACTGGGGGGAGAGAAAACAGACAGAAGGAGGCTTAGGGGTGGAAAATCTGGCGGCTGACTTGGCAGTGACGTCAGCGAAATTGTTGCCAGCTGCTACCGGGTCAGATGAAGTTTGGTGCCCTTTACAATGTATAATGGCTACCTTGGAAGGTGCTGACAGTGCATCTAGTAGTTTGAGTATTTGGTTTTTGTTAATAATAGGGGTACCGCCGGTGGTTAAAAACCCTCTCTCTCTCCAGATGACTGAATGGGTGTGTGCGATTAGAAAAGCATATTTAGAATCTGTGTATATGTTTACTGTTTTTCCTTTTGATAGTAGGAGTGCCTTGGTCAGTGCAGTGAGTTCTGCCTGCTGTGATGTGGTCCCTTGTGTTAGGGGTTTTGCCTCTAAAACTGCAGAGGAGGTAACTACTGCATATCCTGCCTGCCTGTTTCCTTGGGGGTTGATAAAGGAGCTGCCATCCACAAATAAGGTTAGTTGTGCATTCTGAAGGGGCTGGTCATGCAAGTGTAGGTGGCTGGGGGGTTGAGCCTCCAGGACTTCAGGACAAGAATGTTTAGTATGGGGTGGTTTAAGAGAGTCTGGCAGTAAAGTGGCTGGATTTAGAGAGGAGCAAACTTCTAAAGTAACAGTTGGGTCTTCTATGAATAAGAGATGAAAAAGTTGGAGCCAGGATGGAGTTAAGTGGCTAATACTTTTATGAGAGATGAGATCCTGAAGACGGTGTGTGGAGAGGACCGTTAGATTACTGCCTCTAATGAGCTTTTTTGCTTCCTGGGTCAGGCAGGCTGCCGCTGCTAACGCACGCAGACAGGGTTGCCAGCCTTGTACAGTTGGGTCTAGCTGTTTGGATAGATAGGCCACAGGACGGTGGGTGTTACCGACAGGCTGGGCTAAGAGACCAACTGCCACTTTCTGCCTTTCATCTGTAAAGAGTTGGAAGGGACGCTGGAAATCAGGCAGTGAGAGAGTGGGTTGTGAGAGAAGGCAAGCTTTTAAGCGGGTGAAATGAGTCGAGATTAATTTGGGGTTGGACAAAGGCCCATGTGGGGTTTCTTTAACTGCGGCGTATAAAGGTTTGGCTAGGATTCCAAAATTGGGGATCCAATGTCTGAAGAAACCTATTAGACCTAGGAAAGATTGAATTTCTTTTGCATCTTGAGGGGGAAGAAGGTTACGTATTAGGGCCATGCGGTCGGTAGTTAGTGACCGGGTTGTTGGGGTGATTTCGATTCCCAAGTATATGACGGTTTGGCAAGAAATTTGGGCCTTGTGTTTAGATACTCTATAACCTAATGAGCCTAAATGGTTGAGGAGAGTTGCAGTGTCTAGAAGAGAGTCTTGTTTGGTAGGGCTACAGATTAGGAGATCATCTACATACTGCAGAACTTTGCTATTAGTGAGAGGGCAGGAGGCAAGGTCTTTCGCTAAGGCCTGACCAAAGAAATGGGGGCTGTCCCGGAACCCTTGTGGAGGACTGTCCACGTCAGTTGAGTGGAGGTATGTGTGTCTGGGTCCTCCCATGTGAAGGCAAACAGGAACTGGCTGTCTGTGTGTAGGGGTATGGTAAAGAAGGCATCCTTAAGGTCTAGCACAGTAAAATAAGTAGAATTGGTAGGGATATGGGACAGAAGGGTGTAAGGGTTGGGAACTACAGGGTGCGTGGGACGGGTGGCTTCATTGACTAGCCGAAGATCCTGTACTAACCTATACGTTCCATCTGCCTTTTTAACTGGAAGTATTGGAGTGTTACAAGGGGAATGTGTGCGGACAAGGATATGTTGGCTAAGTAGTCGCGTGATAATTGGCTTTAAACCTTGTAGATGTGTCGGAGAGAGAGAGAATTGGGGGCGGTTTGGGAAACGAGTAGGATCTTTGAGCTTGACAAGAACTGGTGGGTGGTGGGCAGCTATGACCGGGGTGGAAGTGTCCCACACTTGGGGGTGTACAGAAATAGGGAAGATGGGGGGTGGGGGCGACATAGGAGGAGCGTGTGCACCTGCACAAAGCATGAGCAACAGGTCATGAGAGGGTTGAAGGGGAGTGGATGGGTTGGTGGGGATGTGTATGGAGGCCTTTAAGGTGCTCAGGATGTCTCGGCCTAGTAAGGAGGTAGGGCATGAGGGTATAATGAGGAACGAGTGCGCAAAATAGTTGTTGGCCAGGCAGCAATTAAGGAGTGGAGTTTTTCGTGGAGTGGATGGCTTTCCGTCTACCCCTACTACAGAAATATTGGATGGAAGGCTAGGTCCAGAGAAGGACGGCAAAACAGAATAGGTAGCCCCGCTGTTGATTAAAAAATTGTCTTACCCGCTACCAGGAGAGTTACCCGTGGCTCGGCGAGGGTGATGGGGGTCCCCGGGTCTCGGCACCTTCAGTTGTCATCGTCCAGATGTAGGAGCTGGAAGGAGCTCCCAGGATCCTGGGAAAGGGGGTCACGTAGAGACGCGGCACCTGTTCTCAGGGTGGGGCAATCAGACTTCCAGTTTCCTCCCTGCTGGCAAGCAGGGCAGGGGGTTGCTGGTGGACGAGGGTTAGGACATTCACTGGCCCAATGTCCTGATGCCTTGCACTTATAGCAAGGCTGCGCTGGGACTCGGGGACCCTGCGGACACCTGTTGGCATAGTGTCCCGCCTTGCCACACTTATAGCAGGCTCCTTTCGTGGCCTTGGAGTCTGTGGGGTATGTGCTCTCTGGTCTGGGGTTACGACTGGGCTGTAAAGCCGCTGCTAGGAGCTGTAACTTCTGTTCAAGGCGAGCCTGCCGTCTCCTCTCTGGAGCTATAGACCTTAAAGGCTAATTTAACCAGGTCTTGTATTGGTGTCTGAGGACCATCCTCTACCTTCTGAAGTTTTTACGAATGTCAGGAGCTGATTGAGAAATGAAATAAGACGCCAAAATGGTGGCCCCTGTGTGGGAGGCCGGATCTAACCGGGTATACTGGGTTAGAACCTCAGTCAGTTTAGGGTAGAGGTTAGGATAACCTGGAGGTCATGCCAAGTTAAGTCATAGGCCTGACAAAGGTGTCTAAATTCCTTTATGTATATGGTAGGATTAGCTGAGAAATCACCTAAACGCTTCTCAATTTTGGAAAGATCGGCCAATGAAAAAGGGACATGTACTCTGACTACCCCCTCCGCCCCAGCCACCTCTCACAAAGGTGCTAACACTGTAGGAGGGTGTGGGCAGAGATAGGGGACTCAAGACAGCCAGTTGGGGGCCCCGAAGGAGGCACAGGACCGAGTGGATTACTAGTAGATAAGGAGGAGGAAGAAGGAGTCTGGATGGGGGGAGGAGGAGGAGTCTGGGCAGGAAGGGAGGGGAGAGAAGGAGTATAGGGACGAGAGCCTAAGGCCTAAAAGCCTTGTATGTAAATTTTGGACCACTTGCCTAGCCGCTGGCAGAAATTGCTGAGGTCGGTCAGAACATTGCGGTCTAAGGTGCCCTCTGGTGGCCACTGAGACTGATTGTCTAGTTTGTATCGCGGCCACGCCACAGTGGAAAGGAAAATTAACCGCTTCCTCCTAAGTTCTTGTTCAAGCTGTAAGGTTTTTAAATTGGCTAGGAGGCACCCTAAGGGGGTGCTCTTTGGAAATTTGGACCGGGGGTTTCCCATTTGTTTCCTCTTTACCGACACACAATGGACACAATGGAAATGGAAGTGGATCTCTGCCTGGCTTCAAAGCGTCCTTTGGAACCAGCAGAGACAGACTGGAGGCTCTTGAAGCCAAAGTGGAGGGTACCTTCAGGCGGACGTCTCCGTCCTGCAAGGCTCTCCGAAGCCACGTGGTGGCTTCCAAGCCACTTGGTGGCTCAAAATGGACCTCGGACCTGCGCAGGATTTTGGCCGAGGGTGGTAAAGAGGAGACAAGGGCACTTACCCCAGAGAGGCCATGAGAGTGAGCGAAGCGGGTCTCAGGTCCTGGTCCGTCCGCGGCGTGGAATGAGGAGGAGGAGGCTCCCCGGACCCTGGGGGCCCTGAGGAGGGGTCTCCTCCCGGGTTTCGGCACCATCTGTCTTGTTTTTCTAAGACCAGCCGAGCGGGCGCAAAAGAACCAGCAAGTAGGCAAAGGTCAGGCGCAAAACTGCACGTTTATTTTGGTAACCTAAGGTGTGCGGGAGAAGTCTGTCGGCCTCCGGGGAAGGAGGCCAGCAAAGTCCCCCCGTGGGGCTCTCGGACGGACTTCCCACAGTCCCGACATCCCGACAGGAGTGGGGCTGCAAGAAGGCCGCGTGGCTCAATGGCGGAGAGCGGCTTTTCTAGGAGTGGGAGGGCAATAGGTGGGGCATGGGCGTGTCAGGGGCGTTCCGCAGGTGCGACCAGGTAAATCTTGGTCTCTTCAGATTGACGTCACCTGGCGCATGCCCAGTTGGTCTGCACCTTCCCGGGCGCCGGCTGCATTTTCGCGCGCCCGGGAAGAGTTGGTGGTGAAGAAGAACCCGGAAGTGCACCATCTTGCCTCTGTTCGTCCAAACAGTCCAACCTTTTATTGATAATAGTGATAAAGGGGCGCCGTGGTCTGTCTGGCTACTTCCTGCTGTTAAGGGGCGTCGTTAAGGTCGGGGCCCATGGTTGGTATTTGGACGCACGGATGAAAAATAAAATAAGGCACAGTATTAGTATAGGAATGAGGAATGGAAGCATTTGTTGGAATATGGGCAAAACCCAGAAGGATAGTCCCAGCAAGGTTGAGGTATTAAGGTTCTGTATTTCAGCTTGTATTTTATTGAGGGTTTGAATGTTAGTGTCTGCTAGGCTTGACTTGCTAACATAATAGCAGCACTCTTCTCCAGGGAAGAGACAAGTGCCTCCTTTTTCAGCTGTAAGCAAGTCCAGAGCTCGCCTACTTTGGGCAGCTACTTGGGCTATTGAGGTAGTTCGGCGCTGCAGGGAGGCCAGTCCTTCAGCTGATTCCAATAACTAGAGGGAGGAAAACAGCCCGTTTTTGACGAAAGTGGCGTAGTAGCATAGAAAGTTGTTGGAAAAGCTCTGCTACCTCTGCCTGGCTGTATAAAGTTAGACTGGGGACCAAGGACACGGGGACATAGAGGGATCAATTAATGGCTGTATGGTTAAGAGTTTTAGAGAGAGAGACCAGTTGTGTTGAAGGCCATGGGCAGGGGGGCTGCCACTAGGTGGGGGCCTTCTAAAGCCTCACAGAGGAAGCGGTGGGAGAGATTGGTTATATTCACAGTGTAGGTTAAGTTTGGCCTTTGGCGGATAAGTGTGAGCCATGAGAAGGGGCCTCTATTGTGCGGAGAGAAGTTTGACAGCCTTAAGGAAGACAACTGGCAGAACTATGTACTACTGAGTGTGTTCGGCTGTCTTGTGGCCAAGTTTCAGTGATTAAAAAAATAACTGCCATACAGTAGGCGGACTAGCAAAGGTCTGAGTGTATGAGTGAGACAGCAATATAAATGTAAACTGAGACTACATTTTCAGTGCAGTTGCAGTGTCCCTTGTCACTGAAGATGTTCGATGAAAGTTAGAAGACGGGAGAACCACTGCTCTGGATATTGTCCGGAGGTAGATATGGATCTGGGGCTATGTATTGAAAGTCTGATAGGTTTATGTAGAGGATGTTGAGAAAGCAAGCTAGGTGCCAGGGGTCGGGGAGCATGAGATAGTCAAGGAAGCTTTGTAAGTTTGAGGCGAGTGGGGGAAAGTTGAACTGATGTCCACTGATTATTCTCGGTGGGGGCCCCTTTTAGCTGGGAAATATGAATCCAATGTGTGTGTCCTAGGAGTTTTGCTGCTGTATGTGTAGACAGGAGGACAATGTATGAACCTTTCCACCTGGGCTGTAAGTCTTTGGCTTGGATATCTTTTATGTATACTTGGTCTCCGAGACTGAGGGAGAGATGTGGGTTGTAGGCGTCTGTTGGAGGAGGGTGTGCTAACTCAGCGTGCTGTCTTAGGAGTTGTCTGAGAAGAGTGAGATATGGGAGGTAGTTCGCCAAAGGGGCTGGCAGGGAAGGTATTTGCTGGAGCGTTAGGGGCCGTCCGTAGACTAATTCGAACGGACTGAGGCCTGTTGGGCTTCAAGGTGCTGCCCGCAGCCGGGTCAGGGCTAAGGGAAGGAGGGTTACCCACGACTGCTGGGTTTCGATTGAGAGTTTGGTGAGCTGTTGTTTGATGAGTCCGTTAGCCTTTTCTACCTTACCAGAAGACTGAGGCCTATAAGGGATGTGGAGTTTCCAGGTGATGTGTAGGAGGGATGCCACCTGTTGGACTGCCTTAGAGATGAATGCTGGACCATTGTCGGATTGAAGAGTGACCGGGAGACCAAACCTAGGAATAATATGTTCAGTGAGTATAGAGGCAACAATGTTAGCGGTTTCTCCTGTGGTAGGATAGGCCTCTATCCACCCTGAAAAAGTGTCCACAAGGGTTAAGAGGTATTTGAATTTTTTATGTTTTGGCATATGTGTGAAATCAATTTGCCAATCTTCACCTGGTTGGTGTCCTCTGAGTTGGTGGCTGGGATGGGGATTACGCA
>NW_022310952.1:0-3014 GCF_002776525.5 Piliocolobus tephrosceles
TGAAGATAAGGTTGGGGTTATGAGTTTGGGGAAGAATATCACTAAGGCAAACTACCTTTTTTATCATATCATATTACAGGTACACACACACACACACACACACACACATATTATATTAAATATATATACATATTATATGCATATCATACATATTTATGCATGATATGCATATATACGCATATATTATATTAAATATATATGTATTTTATGCATATCGTACATATTATATGCATATATACGTATTATATACATATATATTTAATATAATATGTACATATCATATATGTATATATGCTTTCTTGGCCTAATTTTGAAGCCCTGACTAGAAGCCCAACACTTCCCCTACTTGAGCAGCTGAATAAGTACACCCCCAAACCACTTCCGTCATCGAGCTCTCACACCAGAATACTGTGCACCTACCCTCATAACCCCAGGGCCAGTTCTCTGCCAACTACAGACAGTTCCTCTACCCCAGAGCCTGAGATATTCTTTAAATTCACCAGTCCTCATGAAATGGTCACAATTTGGCTAGCCCCATCCTTCTTGCCACGTATAAGCTGCCCCTACAGCTTTAGTCTGCCGTTACCTGTACTCGGGCGTAACCCTCTCTGTTTCCCTGTGTGGCAGCCTTTTCTCATTTACAGCCATAGGGAACAAAAATTTATGCTATTTTCCTTACCTGCTTGTCATGAGATTGTGTCCCACCATCAGAAGAATTTTTTAATCTTACAAAACAAGGAGGCAAATGATATCAATATGCCTTATGATCGATGATGTTAACCTTGTTTGCTTGGTTAATGTAGAGTCTGATATGTTTCTCTGCTATAAAGTTACTAATTTTTCCTTTCTATTCTTTATTCTCTGGAAAGAAATCACTAACTTCAACTGATAGGAGAGGGGAGTGGAGGTAAGTTAGTTTCACCTGCTGGAGGGGAGTATCCGTGTATATTATTAGGACATTTTCTATAAAGAGAATTTCTCCCCTCTTTTATTTATTTATTCTATCTTTTATTTATGCTAGTATATTCTCCTGGATATTTATTTAAAATGTGGTTTATAATCCAATACTGCATTCTTTACTTTGCTGTTCAAATTGTTCCAGGTTTGAAAATTGGAAACTGAGGATTCTGGCTCCAGGCCAAAATTGTATGCTTGAACCTTCAGACCCAGTCATTGACAATTACAAGATTTTGCCTGGCAGTTGCTATGGGGGAAGCTGCCCTTTCCACACCATGCTGGGTGCATAGCAAGGGTGTTCTTATCTTTCAGAGGAAGTTGCAGTCAAGGACTAAGGACCCTCAAAGTCAGCCACGCTCGTAAGTTGAAGAAATACAAATTTAATGTGGAGAGGGCAGCTTGCCACATGAGGCCTGACAGACAAAGCTTTGTTATCAGCTGTTGTGGGATCTGACTTCCTGCTGGTCAGCCTAGAAGGGGTCTGCATGACTGCCAACTCCTAGCGAATCTAAGTTGTCTTACAGCAACTTAGGAAGTTTGGTCCTCTGTCTTTCTAAAAAAATTGAAATAATTATGTATTATTATTCACCCTCATGCAGGGAAGATTAATTTTTTGTCCAAATTTACATAGTAGTAAGTCCTCTAGCTTCATATCATGGGAAGAAAGAGGGTATTTCTTGTTCTAATCTTTGGGGAAGTCTCTTGTCACCTGATGCCAAAAAAACAAGAATGTGAAAGTTTAGGACTTTCAGAGCTTGTAAGGAATTTTCAGAGTGAAAGAAAGCTTTGTACTTACCTGTTAAATTCTTCCTTTTAATTTTTGGCTATAGTAAAATCCTCCTATAATATCAGCTCTCCATTGTATTTAAAATTTTTCTATTGTATGTAGTATTTAAATTGTTTTTTCTGATACGTTCATTTAGAATAACTAGACAAAGTGCTTATAATATAGTAAAACTTTTTAGTGCATAGACCTCTACTTGTTCACTGACTTTACATTTTGATAAATTTAATCAATAACAAAATGAGGGGGCCTTTACAACAATTATGAAGTACAACAGATAATATATCAATCATATTAAATTAAGATTATTTTATTCTTTAATCTTCAGGAAGAAAAGTGTAGTTATTTCATGCATCCATTTTTCTCTGTTAAGTACTTCTTTGTTTTTTCTCTTCCTGATGCTAGGCCCATCTGAGATGTTATGGTGTTTCAATACTGCCCTCTCGTGGACATAAGTAGAATTTTCTAATTTTCTTTTTCTCAACAACCTTGTTGAAAAAGTAATTTCTGGTTAAAAATTTAAGTTTTGTTTTGTTTTGTTTTGTTTTCCTGTTGAATCGGTTTGAATTATATCAAATATAAAACACTTATTATTTATAATTAATTTTGTATCTTAAATAGTATATATATGTATATATTCACATACACATTTACCACATTAAATAAATTTCTATAAAATATAAGAAAGGATTGTCTGAGAGTTTTAATTTAGCTCTTCACTTTTCTGTTGTACCTTCTCTCTCAGGCTTATCATTAGTCTACATATGTGTCATTCCAGTTGCCAAAAAACTTTATGATGTAAATTACTTCTGTAAGATCTTTTGAGAATATTATTACCGACAGATAATTTAAAATAATTCTCTTCATGAATCAACACTGCTTCACCTATGTCTCATATTTTCAGAACTTTACTAATTGATAAGAGGATAAGAATTCAAACATTATTTAACATTAAATGTGTGCTGCTTCACAAGAGGCCCATTTCCACTCTAACAGTTAGGCCTTAGTGTGTGGGGGAAAAAAAAAAAAAAATCAATCCTCAGAGTTTGACAATTTAAATAGAAGGTAATATGACCTAAATATAGAATTTATATTGAAATTAAATGCATCTGTGTGAGGTAGAATGTCATTTAAAGATGACGTATAGGACATGCAGAAATAGAGAAAGAGCAGTAAAAATATGTCTTGCTACTTTCTAGTTGAAGGACCTTGGGCAAATTACCACTGAACTTGTTTTGTCATTTATGATAACATTGACAATATGAATCTTACA
>NW_022310954.1:0-1751 GCF_002776525.5 Piliocolobus tephrosceles
TACATTTGCTGAGGAGTGCTTTACTTCCAATTATGTGGTCAATTTTGGAATAAGTGTGATGTGGTGCTGAGAAGAATGTATATTCTGTTGACTTGGGGTGGAGAGTTCTATAGATGTCTATTAGGTCCGCTTGGTGCAGAGATGAGTTCAATTCCTGGATATCCTTGTTAACTTTCTGTCTCGTTGATCTGTCTAATGTTGACAGTGGAGTGTTGAAGTCTCCCATTATTATTGTATGGGAGTCTAAGTCTCTTTGTAAGTCTCTAAGGACTTGCTTTATGAATCTGGGTGCTCCTGTATTGGGTGCATATATATTTAGGATAGTTAGCTCTTCCTGTTGAATTGATCCCTTTACCATTATGTAATGGCCTTCTTTGTCTCTTTTGATCTTTGATGGTTTAAAGTCTGTTTTATCAGAGACTAGGATTGCAACCCCTGCTTTTTTGTGTTCTCCATTTGCTTGGTAGATCTTCCTCCATCCCTTTATTTTGAGCCTATGTATGTCTCTGCATGTGAGATGGGTCTCCTGAAGACAGCAGACTGATGGGTCTTGACTCTTTATCCAGTTTGCCAGTCTGTGTCTTTTAATTGGAGCATTTAGTCCATTTACATTTAAGGTTAATATTGTTATGTGTGAACTTGATCCGGCCATTATGATATTAACTGGTTATTTTGCTCGTTAGTTGATGCAGTTTCTTCCTAGTCTCAATGGTGTTTACATTTTGGCATGTTTTTGCAATGGCTGGTACCTGTTGTTCCTTTCCATGTTTAGGGCTTCCTTCAGGGTCTCTTGTAAGGCAGGCCTGGTGGTGACAAAATCTCTAAGCATTTGCTTATCTGTAAAGAATTTTATTTCTCCTTCACTTATGAAACTTAGTTTGGCTGGATATGAAATTCTGGGTTTAAAATTCTTTTCTTTAAGAACGTTGAATATTGGCCCCCACTCTCTTCAGGCCTGTAGAGTTTCTGCTGAGAGATCTGCTGTCAGTCTGATGGGCTTCCCTTTGTGGGTAACCCGACCTTTCTCTCTGGCTGCCCTTAAGATTTTTTCCTTCATTTCAACTTTGGTGAATCTGGCAATTGTGTGTCTTGGAGTTGCTCTTCTGGAGGAGTATCTTTGTGGCGTTCTCTGTATTTCCTGAATTTGAATGTTGGCCTGCCCTGCTAGGTTGGGGAAGTTCTCCTGGATGATATCCTGTAGAGTGTTTTCCAACTTGGTTCCATTTTCCCCCTCACTTTCAGGCACCCCAATCAGACGTAGAGTTGGTCTTTTTACATAATCCCATACTTCTTGCAGGCTTTGTTCATTTCTTTTTCTTCTTTTTTCTTTTGGTTTCTCTTCTCGCTTCATTTCATTCATTTGATCCTCCATCGCTGATACTCTTTCTTCCAGTTGATCGAGTCGGTTACTGAAGCTTGTGCATTTGTCACGTATTTCTCGTGTCATGGTTTTCATCTCTGTCATTTCGTTTATGACCTTCTCTGCATTAATTAGTCTAGCTGTCAATTCTTCCACTCTTTTTTCAAGATTTTTAGTTTCTTTGCGCTGGGTACGTAATTCCTCCTTTAGCTCTGAGAGGTTTGATGGACTGAAGCCTTCTTCTCTCATCTCATCAAAATCATTCTCTGACCAGCTTTGATCCGTTGCTGGCGATGGGCTGTGCTACTTTGCAGGAGGAGATGCGCTCTTATTTTTTGAATTTCCAGCTTTTCTGCCCTGCTTTTTCCCCATCTTTGTGGTTTTATCTGTC